>NC_137016.1:27204795-27239795 GCF_032717465.1 Coenobita brevimanus | reverse complement strand
CTCTCTCTCTCTCTCTCTCTCTCTCTCTCTTTCTAACGTGTCCTAAAATTGCAATCCTTCCATCGTGCATGCCTCGCTGTCACAATAGATAAGCATTAGAAATGACACTATAGTCCTGTCACCTAAACTTGGCCCAGATATTCGTCCTTTTGGAGACTATTTCACGTAGCTCATTGGCAGAATAAGGCAGTAATTTGGCTCTCAATTCTTTCTACACCACTTCCTCGTGACTAGCACCATAATCCAGTGTTAATCGTGTGTTCCTCGGTATTCATGATGGAACGGTGACAAATTTAGGCCAGCTTGATGTGACAAGGGTATAGTCACGTGTACATGCTATGGAAAGGATGTAGACTTATAGCACAGTCTTCTCACACTGAGCCGCGGAGGGACGAAAATCTGGGCCAGGTTAAGGTGAAAGGAGTATAGCGGAAGGGTTAAGAAGGACGTGCGTAACCCCTCCAGCTTCAAGAGTCTTCCTAGGATGAATAAAATCGTCTGGAAAGAAAATCGCCAAGAAATAGAAAGGACGTTGGCTGGGTCAAGATGTTAGTTCTGTTGTCTGTCATAATTCCTTTTCCTTCCTGTGCTGCTTAGATTCCCTTCTCCCTCCACTGCTTCCGTTCTCTCTCTCTCTCTCTCTCTCTCTCTCTCTCTCTCTCACACACACACACACACACACACACACACACACACACACACACACACACACACACACACACACACACACACACACACACACACACACACACACACACACACACACACACACACACACACAATCTCCTCACTCATTATTTTACCGTATTATACCTTCTTCCACATGCTTCTTAACACAGACTCTCTTATGCTTAATCTCATAAAACCCTGCCTTTTTAATTTCAGCACCTCTCAGTTGCCTCATGTGTCCTTTCTGTCTTTAGTTTATTTTATTTTCTCACTCCCGTACTTCCTCTCCTCCTTCCTGCTTTTTCTTCTCTTTATTATCTCTCGAGGGTCGCATTATCTTTCATTTATTTCAACACTCTTTATCTTCTTTGCCTCCTTCTCTTCTGTTTCTCTTCTTCCTAAGTTTGCTGTCTCCTTTTCTTAATATTAATTCTCCTTATCAGTCTTGTTCTCTCATATTTCCCTTTCCTTTCTTCGTTAGTCTCGTCGAACTGTTCTTGACTCTTTCACTCTTCTCGTCTGTCTCTCCTGTTTCTTTTCTCTTCTACATTTGTTGTTAATGCCCTCTTTCCCCTCCACTGTTATTGTTCTCTCCCTGTATTTCCTCTCACTCTTTACCCTTATTTATTTATCTCGCAGTCCCTCCTTAACTGTTTCCCATTCTGCTCGTTTTCATTGTCGCTTTTTTTTTTTTTTTTTTTCGTACAAAATTTCGTGTATCCCGTATCTTTCTTGCCTTATTTTCCCCTTTCCTTTATTGCCTGATTTCCCTATTCTTTCTTCCATAGTCTTCCAAAATTTTGCATTATTTTCCACTCTTCCCGTCTTTGTCCGTCTCCTCTGTGTCTTACCTCGTTGAAGTTATTTTATCCGGCTGTCCTCTCTCTCTCTCTCTCTCTTGTACTATGTGTGTGTGTGTGTGTGTGTGTGTGTGTGTGTGTCCTTTCTTCCCTAGTCCCACAGAACTCTTTTGTTATCTGTTCTTCCCTGCGTCTTTGTCTCCTCTTCTGTTTCTTGTCTCCCTCCCAGATTCTATTTTTATCTTATTTGCTCATTCTCTCTCTCTCTCTCTCTCTCCATTTTCTCGACCCTTTATCGCCCCTCCTTCCGTATTAATTTTGCTTCCTGTGCTGTTTTGGTCAATTTTTTTTCCGTTGTTTCATTATATATATATTTTTTTTTTTGTCCTATCCTTGCATTTCGATTATCTTTGCTTCTCCTCCCCACATTTCCTCTAATTACCCTTATACTTTTGCCTTCAGTCTCACAAAACATTTCATATATTGCTTTCTCTTCTTCCTTCTTCCTTTCTTTGTCTTCCTTTTCTTCACGCGTAGAATTTCTTGTGTTTACGTCTTTCATCGGCCGTATTTTCTTTCCTCCCATGTCCTCTGTGTCTGTGTCCATTCTTTTTGTCTTTATTTTCTTTCCTCTGTTTCTGTTTCCTTTCTTTTTGTTTTTCAGGTCTTGCAAAACTCCCTTTCTTTTCGACGCTTCCCTCCTCCTCCTCCTCTTTTATTCCTTCTCTTCCCTAAGGCTTCTCGTATCCTCCCCTTTTTCTCATCCATATTTCCCTGCTTCCGTATCTTGTGCCATAATTCCTTTTCCTTTGTGCTCTTTACGTTACCCTCCTTCTGGGTCTTAGTGTATTCTGTTACATTTCGTTTTCTAAGTTTAGCGTTTTTAATCCATGTTTGCCTCTCTCTCTCTCTCTCTCTCTCTCTCTCTCTCTCTCTCTCTCTCTCTCTCTCTCTCTCTCTCTCTCTCTCTCTCTCTCTCTCTCTCTCTCTCTCTCTCCTATTTAATTTCTCTTCATCTTTTCACATTCTTATATTTCCTTCATCCCACATGGTCTGTCAGTTTCCTGTCCTTTAGTCTGTAAAAAGAATGTTGGTTTGGAATTTTCCTCCTTTACCCTCCACCCATGCATCCAGCCATGCAGTACAGTATATTACCAGTGTGCCGGGAATCGTACCCGGGAATCTCAGATGAGAGCCATGCAGCAAGCCACAACATTCATCTTTCTTCTTCTCTTTCCCCTCTCTCTTTTTCTCTTTCCCAGCTTCTGTCTCTTTTATCATGCACATTTCTCCTACTCCCTTGTTTTCTGTGATAAATTCTTCTTCCTGTACTGTTTACGTGATTTCTTTGTCTCCTTGGGGTTTATTCTCTAAACTACCCATTAACATCCTCTTCTTTGCCTCTTGTGTCCTAGTAATATCGACCTAGATTGTATGAGTAACACACAAGTGTACAGTAGCGAAGCAGATTCAGAAATAAACCAGTAAGGAAGAGATGTTACTGAGCTTCCTAACCGCTCGAGAATACCGCCTCTTCTTTCCATTTTTCTTCGTCTCGTGTTCCATCTCCATCTCTTCTTTGCCTTTTTCTCTTCTCTCACTTGTCTTTCCCGTACTTCCTTGTATATCCTCATCTTAACCACCTGCCACATGCTTCCTCACTTCCTTTTCTCCTTAGTCAAGCAAAACACTTCCTTTTATTGTTTTCGACTCAGCGCATCCTCTGCCTCCCTCTCACCTAGTTCTTCTCATTCCCAGCTTGTCTTCTAACTTCCTTTCTCGTTTTTGTTTCCCTTCCTACCTCATACTACCATTAACTTTCTTTTCGTTCTTCTTGTAGTGTCAGAAAAATATTCTGTACATTATTGCTTTCAAAATTTTCCTTCTCTCGTGTGTCTCTGTTTCTTCTCGCTTTCAAAATTTTCCTTCTCTCGTGTGTCTCGTGTTTCTTCTCGCTTTCAAAGTTTTCTTTCTCGTCTCTCTTCTGATTCTTCTCGCGTTCAAAATTTTCCTTGTCTCTTCTGTTTCTCCTCGCTTACAAAATTTTGCTTCTCTCGTTTCTCTTGTGTTTCTTTCCCCTCACACAGGTGCCGTTATCCTCTTTCCCGCTTCCTTCACGTCCCCACCATCCTCATTCTTTTATTTTTATTTTTTCCTTTATTAACTTTTCTTTTCCGCGTGTGTACTCGTATCAGTTCTCATTATTTCTTTCTGCTCCTGTCTCAGCTCTCTCTCTCTCTCTCTCTCTCTCTCTCTCTCTCTCTCTTTCTCTATTACCTCTTATTTCAGACGCGTATCTTTCAGTCTAACTTACATTTTCCCTTCTTCCCCTGACTTGTTTCTCTCTCCCTTTTTCTTTTTTTCTTTTTCCGTTCGCTATATATTTCTTTCATTAATTCCCCTGCATTATAAGCTGCCATTATTAAGCTGTCAGTGGTGTGTGTGTGTGTGTGTGTGTGTGTGTGTGTGTGTGTGTGTGTGTGTGTGTGTGTGTGTGTGTGTGTGTGTGTGTGTGTGTGTGTGTGTGTGTGTGAGATTTTTCCCTACCCCTCTCACGTTTATTCGCACATTTAGCCACTCTGCTTCCATGTTTTCGGTCACTCACTGATGCTTTACTTCGTCTAACAATCCTCATGTACAGTGAATTAATGCTAACCCCGCTTCTCACTCACTTTTGTCTCCCCCGCCCTCGCCCCATCCCACCTGCTCCAGCCAGTAACTCAGTCAGAGTATAATGAGGAAACTTGTGTGACAGAGGAAACAGGTAATGTGGCAGCGTTCAATCCATTTATTATCAGCCTCAAACTTTGGTGTCATTACTCAAGGCAGCGGAAGCCTATACGTCACCGCTGCCAGGTTTACATCACGCTGTAGGTATTTTGAAGGGATAGAGAAGGACCGTTATGGATGAAACGCAACGGCGTTGTCTAGGTAAAATATCCGCTTCAGTTCTTGTGATAAAAGGTTTTTCATGTCACTGATGTGTTATGTGGAATCATTTGGTTGTATAATTTTCTTTGTTATGTATTCTAGTTTGGTTGTGAAGGGCTTGTCAGGTTTATTTAAATAGGATCAAAACATAAGTGAACTATTCTATACACAGCTGAATATGATGAAGCGTTATTAATACGCTTCCGCATGTAAGTCGTCACCTTCATCGATACAATGAAGATTATTACATTTTATTTTTACCATCTTTTGACGACCTGGATTTTTTATTTATTCTTGCTACCCCCATACGGTTTTCCTCTGTTGAAGAAGCTTTTCAAACTGCAGGGGTCAGGTGTAGCCTAACCTTCATATAATCCTTTCATTTCTAGTTGGTTTTCTTAATATGGGTAAAATTGTCTTCAGGCAGCAAGAGTAAAACAAGAGGACGTTGTGGTAGTGAAGTGGTCAACCCTATCAGTACGAGACACCTTCACCACGCTGAATATAATCCTGTGTCGGTAAAAACATAAAAACTTCGGCCATCCCGACAGTGAAAGGAATCAAACAGGTCCTGGTGTGGCGTGTGTGCAGGTGCCAGTACTGACACTGCCAAATCCCTCATGTTATTAGTGTTAAAAACATGTGTGTAGCGTAAGCGGTTTTTACCCAGTGATATGCCGCCGCTAACCCTCACTTCACCCGGTGCAAGTGGCCCACCAACACGCACTAGTTTTAACCCCGCCAGTCCGATGGCCGAGTCTGACACCCTCACGTATAGCACGAGAGGGAGGTGTGTGGGGCTCGGTGGGATGGTATGTCAGTGTGTGTGTGTGTGTGTGTGTGTGTGTGTGTGTGTGTGTGTGTGTGTGTGTTTCTCTTTTAAAATTATGATTGATGACCATTAGAGGAACAAATGATTTTATTTTGGTCGGAATGTTCAGAGGCCAAGGTCAAGATAATTAGAAAAAATATATACTCTGTAGAATTGGACCAACTTTGGAATGCAGAAAGAAAGCCGTCAGTGAAACAAGTGATTACTTGTTAGTCGAAGAAATAGGTATAGGTCAAGGTCACAGAGCAAAGTCAAAGATTCGACCGTATAACTCCGGGTTGAGGATCAGCCAAAGATGGAGTGGTGCGCACTGAGATTAGTAAGTCAAAGGTCAAGATCACAAGGTAAGGTCAGTTCGATCAGATTTGATTTGATTTGGACGACACTTGGTAGAAGGGTTGAGGGTCCGCCAAGGACTTAGTAATTTAATCATGAAAGCAACCAGTCAGAAGTGAAGGTCAGGGGGTAAGGTCAGATGTTCGTGCCAGCAGACCGATTGTCGGACGCATGTGTTGCAGTGTGAATGCTTCCTTGTGTATGTTGGGTTTTTGCTGCCTCCAGATGATTTATTTGTAGGGATAAACTTTTCAAATTGGAGATCCTTCAGTAACCCCTTCACAACCCACTCCCCTCAAGCTAAATGGAGTTGTGTAGTGGTAGCAAGAATAATGCTTAAAAACGAATTAACCTCATCAAGTGATTATATATATATATATATATATATATATATATATATATATTTTATTCTGCTTGGGAAGGGCCTGTAGTAGTGGTGGAAATAATGGAAGCTGTAACTCTTGCGTTTCAAAGTCCCATATAACCTGAATTGATCCTATCGTAAAAGACGTCATCGGAATGAAGTGGTCAAACGTATTCGCTGTTTGTTTTCAGTGGAGGCAGTTGATCCCTTCACCCCGATGAAGCTTTGATTTTTTTTCTCTTCATAATAATCAGCCTGCCGTCAGACAGTTTTGTTTAGTTCATAATAATCAGCCTGCCGTTAGACAGTTTTGTTTAGTTAAGGAACAAAGGGAAGGTTGGGGTTAATGGCTCAAACAATACTACCCAGGGAGAGGGACTAGTCCTGCCGTCTCCTGTTTATTCCGTTAGCGTAGTTTTCATATTATTCTTGCAACCACCAGGCGATTGTAGTCTACTTTGGGAGGACTTCAGTAGCTGTGAAGGAGTTAATGACGGCTGTATCCAATCCCTTCATTTGGAAAGGTAACTCATAAGCCGAAGAATATTACGATTTCCTTCACCCTTTAGTATGGCAGTGTTTAATACGACTATATCTAAGCCCTCCACTTCGAACATTATCTCCCAAGCTGAATACATTCTTCAGATGATAGCAAGAACCAAATGAATAAAAATACCTACTGAATGGCATGTGGTAAGGCTGTATAACCAGTGTTGTGCCCGTCCCTGGTGACTTGATATACTCACAGCTGAATAAACTCGTCAGAAGATAGCAAGAACCAAGTGAATAAAAATACCTACTGAATGGCATGTGGTAATGCTGTGTAACCAGTGTAGTGCCCGTCCCTGGTGACATGATACATTCACAACACCTGCCGCCTCTTAGAGTGTCGAATCTTGGCATGAAAGTCTTGAATGTCACTAGGTTTGGCGCCTTTAACACCTTTAGTCCGATTACTTTTATGATACACTTGTTACATTTAGATTATTTTTCTTTACTAATTAAAACTGAGGGTACACGAAGCCTTTATTAACCCCATTTAGTCGTCTACAGATAGTAAAAATAACATCTAAAAATACCTGCTGGGTTTGAAAGGGTTAATCAGTACGGATTTGTTTTCGCCTGGTCAGTATGGACTCCCGTGCGTATTATGATGCCGTAAAAGTGTTGCGGTAAATATATTAGAAGTGTAAAGGTATTGAGAGGCGTATAATAAGGCTGATCATACCTGTGCCCTCATTATTACACTCACCTGATGGACCCTCCCGTGGTGCATCAGTACTGCCATACAAATTCACTTTCACTTATTCCACTGTATTTTCACGCTTACATTGCCTCCTCTCTCTCTCTCTCTCTCTCTCTCTCTCTCTCTCACACGCACACAAGCACACGCACACGCACACGCACACACACACACACACACACACACACACACACACACACACACACACACACACACAGGTTGCGTGCGTTGGGTGAATCAATACCGCCCTACTCACGCACCACATACGCAAAAATGAGGCGCTTATGGTCGGACAGGTGAAGGTCAGCCGGAGAGAGAGAGAGAGGGGAGGGGATTTGGGTGTGAGAGAAAAAAGGATAAAGAGGAAGGGGGATGGAGGGAGAAGGGGGGGGATTTGGATATGGGAGAGAAGAGGAAAAAAGCAGAGAGAGGGGACAGGCAGAGGATGAAGATAGGGGGTAGGGGAGAAAAAAGTGTGAGGGGGAGGGAGGGGGAGGATAAGGAGTGAGGGAGAGAGAGAAAAGTATGAGAGGGAAAAGGATGAAAGGAGGGGATAGAAGGAGAAAGAGATAAATGTGAGGATGGAGAGGAGGGACGAGGAGTGGATAGGGGGATGGGGGAGAAGAGTAAGAGCAGGAGACTGGAGGGCAAAGGAGTGTGCAAAGAGGAGTGAGCAGACGATGAAAGGTTATGGCAAAATAAAAAATATAGGTCAACACACACACACACACACACACACACACACACACACACACACACACACACACACACACACACACACACACACACACACACACACACACACACACACACACACACACAGATGAAAAGGGAGTGGAAAGAACTGGGAGAGAGGAGGGCTATGAGGGGAAGAGAGTATAGAAGGAGAGACAAGAGGAAAGGTAAATGAAATGGAGGGAAAACAGAGAAGAAGAGAGTGATGGGAGGAGGAATATGAAGAGAAAGATGGGGAGTGGGAGTGATGGATACGAGGCTGTGGAGAAGAGAGGAGAAAGAGCTAAAGAGAGGAGAGCAATCTGGGAGAGAAGATGTGAGAGAGAGAGAGAGAGAGAGAGAGAGAGAGAGAGAGAGAATAGGAGAAAGACAGGGGATACGAGGGGGAGAGAAATGGAGAATGCGAGATTGGAGGTAAGATGAAGAGGTGGAAGGGTGAGGGGAGAAAAGGGGAGGGGAGAGGGAGATGAAATACTGAGGCAGGTGGGAAGGAAATGGTGGGGAATATGATGGAGGGGAATGGGGAGGGAGGGAAGGAAGTGAGTGAGGGGAGAGTGGAGAGTAAAAGGAGGAAGAGAGGGAGAGGGTGACGTAGAGTGTTGGGAGAGGAGGGGGAGAAGAGAGGGAAGGAAAAGAGAGTAAGGGGGAGGAAGGGAGGGAGTGAGGGAGAATAGAGTGGACTGTAAAGGAAGGGATGGAATGGAGTGAAAGGAAAGAATGGATTGTAAAGGGAGGGAAGGGGGGAAGGAAAAGAGGGAGAAGAGAATGGATAGTAAAAGTAGAGATGGGAATGAGGGCGAGAACAGATAGTAATGGAATTGGAGGAGGGAAAGGATAGGAGGAGAGAGTGGAGAAGAAAGCGAGGAAGGGAGAGGGGAATGGAGTGGAATTGTAGTTGAGAGTCACGTGGGGCGGGGGGGAGACGGGAGGGAGGAAGAGTGAGAAGATTAGAGAGAGATTGTGAAGGAAAAAGAGGATGAGGCAGAAAAAGTTATTGTAACATTTCAGTGAGAGGGTTTCTCTATTTCAGTGCCAGGGGCTCCCCGACGCTGAGGAAAATCGTCCGTCTTTTGACTCACTAAGAGGATATTGTCGTACTGAAGAGATTAATGGAACTTGTTTTTCCATTTTTAATTCTTCTGTTTGACGGTCTTTCCTAAGGTGATTACAGTCGTCTGAAGGTGGGTAAAATAAGATGAAACAAGCACGTTCATGGACAGCGTACCTGCATCGTACTACCGCACTCAGCCTTCGTAACATCAGCTGGCTTACCCGTCAGTGCAACAACTTAGTGAATAGCTTATTTTCCTGCATGAAGTAATTAAGAATAGATTAGTTCAGTGCTCAATTCGGGGCATTTCAGGGTCATTTTTATATTACCCCTGCCACTGTTATCCATTGAAGCCCTTAACATCCAGCAAGATCTGTTCAGATTTGTTCAGGACCCTTCTTGTTCCATTATCTCCCTGAATCTGGTGATGTATACTTCCGCTGTATTCATCCTGTTTATAGACTACCTTATTTAACCCAGGAAAGATCTTTACCAGCAGAGGGATTCGTGATGGCTGCATCTCACCCATCCTGTGTGAGAAGTTGTACTAAGCTGAATAGAAGCATGTGGAGTTGGTATCCAGTTAAAGAAAAAAAAAATGGTCATCGGATTGATGGTGTTATCTCTTGAAGTTCAGAGTATTCCGATCCTGTTAGAGTCATGTAGGTCCATCCAGAGTATATACAGTAGATCCAGTCAGCTTTTGCTCATCCACTCAGCCTAACTCAGTTTGGCTATTACAGTTATTATTACATCGTATTGATATGACTCGCTCTGATGTGACTGTGAAGTGTTTGGTAGCAGTGTGAGTGAAGGCAGACGGATAGACAAACTGTCTAATACACACCTTAAGCTTAGAATAGTTTGTACATTCTATCCGAGGACTTTTTGTGTGGTTAGATCCCTTCAGTGCCTCCAGGTACAGACGGGTCCATCATATCATTGCAGGGCCACTCACACTGGATCAGGTCACATCCATCCTTTTCATTCTAAATTGTTCATATATATCATTTTCACTCCTAGACAGATCATCCCAAGATTTATTCAGTAATTGCAGGTACTTCTATATAATTTCAGGTCACATAAGGAAATTCAGATCAGTTCAGTATAGATCTGGTCATGTCAGGCATTTGAGTAACCTACCAAAAGTGAAACATATTGATTCGGTAATTTTCGAGGTATCAGAATTCTTAAAGTTTATATCCATTCAACTTCTTCAGGTCCATGAGATCAATTGATGGGCTGTTTCTCTTTTTATATACACATATGCTTACATGATTTCCATTGCCAATGCTTTTTAAGATCTGTCCATTCAGGCCTTTCAGGTCTTTGTAGAATGGGTGTAGAGGAGAGGGCAGGATGGGGTGTGGTGGTATGGACTAGTGGAACACGATGAAGGAAGTATCCTAGTGTATACCCTCAGAAGGTGGGTGTCTGCAGGGTGATTTATTATATTTACAATATCAGAACAAAAATGGATGGGTGGAGAAGAGAGGACGGTGCGGGATGTGCTGCATTGATGCTAGGTGGTGGGGGATGATACTCTGTGAAGCTGACCATTACGGGGAGTCAAACACGGGAAGGATGGATGGAGAGGAGTGGGCTGGATGGCCATTGATCGTGGTGGGTGATGGAGCAGGATGGGACGAGTACACCGTGTAAAAATGGGTGTTAGTTAAGAGCGGCGTTGGCGGTGGGAAGGTACTAAGTCACAGATTTCACTCAAATATTCAGTGTGGTGGTGGTGGGGAGGGGGGATTGCGGTAGGTTAGTTTGAGAGGAGTGGACGGGGTGGGCAGGGATGGTGGGGCAAGGCGGAGGCTGCATACCGTGTGTGGGTGGCCGGAATGGGCGTGGTGGTGCTTTAAAAGTTTTGCTCCAGAACAAGAACAGCAAGAAGATAAAGACGCATTGCTCGTATACATCTAACGCCTCTGGACGCAGCTCAGAAGACGTCATCCCTCTGAAGAGACTGAGGAAGGAGAGAACAAAAAATGAGAGAAAAGAATTTAAAAAGTTTGTAAAATATGGAACCAAATGAAGGCAGAGGGAGAGAGAGGGAAAGAGAGGAGTGAGCGCCAGTGTGAGAGAGCGAGGGAAGAGGCATGACAGAAGAGCCAGTGGGCGGAAAGAGAGGGGAGAGAGAGCGAGAGAGAGTTAGAGAGAGGTGGGGGGAGGGGGGCGCAGAGAGTGGACAAGCGCCTACTCTGACCACTGCGTGTGTACGTGTGTGTGTACGTGCGTGTGCGTGCGCCTGCGTGAGTGTAAGTGTGCGTGCGCGCGTTGCTGCATTAAGTTTCCCGCCCATAAAATATTCTTCGGCTGTTGCGTGTGTGTGTGTGTGTGTGTGTGCTTATGTAAGCTTTGTTGTGTGAGGTTTCTTTTATGAATGTGTGTGTGTGTGTGTGTGTGCTTCTATTAGCCTACAGTATGTATGTTGTTATAAATAAGAGAGAGAGAGAGAGAGAGAGATTTGAGAATTGCACATCCGCCAGCCGTGCACCCATCCCGTTCGCCTTGACTCACTCACTCTTATCCCACTCGCTTTTATCTCACTCTCGCGCTTCACTCACTCACTCATTCATTTATTCATATTCAGCACTTAGATTTTTCTCGTACATTGCATTTACCCTGTCAGTCATTTCACGTTCATAATTCACTCGTTTCACTCATTTCACTCACGAATTCATTTTTCATTCATATTTCACGCAGTCGTTCATTCATTCATATTCTGCCCGTATTCATCGACTCATTTCACTCGCTTCATTTACTCTAAGCCTACTCACACACACAGCTCACACGTATTCACGTCACTTCTTCATTTATATTCCGCTGACTGATATTACTGAGCCATATTCCTCTCTCATATTTCATTGGCTCATAAAACATTCACACTTTGTCTCGCAGCCTTCCCTCTCGCCTCTCATACATGCACAACCTCTTACTTACCTCTTACCTCTTCATATTCACCTCTTTTTCTTCACTCTCACTTGCCACTTACCTCACCTTTGCTCTCACATTCACTTATTCACTCACCCACTCACATATTCACTTACTTTTTTATTCAGCCAGTTGCCTACCCCTTCACACAAATACTTCACACATTCAGTTCTTCATTTGCTTAATTATTACATTTACTGAACTCTTTATTTTGCCCGCGCTATCACTCACCCACATTCACTCATATCCACCTACTCACGCTCACTGTATTACTCACTCTAAGCTTGACACTCTCGCATTTACTCATTCACATTCACTCACGCTAAACTGTGCTTGTTATTATTCACTTTCTTCTTTATATTTACTCACATTCACTCACCCAGGCTCGCTCACCTACTTATTCAGTTACTCATACTGGAATTTCCTAATGCTACTTTACTTAACATTTACTTATATGCACCTCACCTTCACTTTATTACAGCTCACCCACCCACTCACTCACTCACTCACCCACTCACTCACTCACCCACTCACTCACTCACTCACTCACTCACTCACTCACCCACCCACTCACTCACTCACTCACTCACTCACTCACTCACCCACTCACTCACTCACTCACTCACTCACCCACTCACTCACTCACTCACTCACTCACTCACTCACTCACCCACTCACTCACTCACTCACTCACTCACTCACTCACGCGTCCAATTAGCCACCCAAATGACTCATCCTCACTCAACCTACGCCTTTAATGGACGCGCTGCCTATGGGGATTCTCTCTCTCTCTCTCTCTCTCTCTCTCTCTCTCTCGGCCACCTCTGCCTATCCTTCATATATTTCCTCTTTCATACTTACTCTTCACTCTTTCCTTCCTACTCTATTTTCTTTCCTGTTTATTCTCTCTCTCTTGTTTACATGTACAGTTTTTTTCCTTTCCCATTTACCCTGCTCATGACATTCTCTCTTCCCTATTTTCCTTTTTCCTCGCTCTCATTTCCCCCTTCTCTTTCTCTAGTCTCTTTAATATTTTCTCTTCCTTCGCTCCCTTTTTCCCCTTTCTTCTTCCCCACTTCCCCCTCCCTTTCTCCCTTCTTTATTATGCCTCTTTATTCACTCCTTCATTATCATCTCTCACTCTCTCCCCTTCCTTCCATTTCTCTCCCCTCTACGTGTCTTTTTCTCTCCCCTTTATTTCTTTTCCTTCCCTCGCCCTCTCCTTACATCTCCCTTTTATCTTTTCCCTTCTCCCCTCTTTGCCTGCTCTCTCTCTCTCTCTCTCTCTCTCTCTCTCTCTCTCTCTCTCACACACACACACACACACACACACACACACACACACACACACACACACACACACACACACACACACACACACACACACACACACACACACACACACACACACACACACACACACACACACACACACCTTAGCAACCAGGCCGCCTTGTTTACTGTGTGTGGCAGTGCGCATCATCCCACCCCTGCTACACACCTGCTACACCCCTGATACACCCATGGTCCACCTTTGCTACACCCCTGGTACACCCCTGATACACTCCTGATACACACCTGCTACACCCATGGTACACACATGCTATGCCCCTGGTACACACCTGCTTCACCCCTGCTACATCCCTGCTACACCCCTGCTACATCCCTGCTACACCCCTGCTACATCCCTGCTACACACCTGCTACATCCCTGCTACAGCCCTGCTGCAGCCCTGCTACACCCCTGCTACACACCCTGCTACACACCCTGCTACACACCTGATAGACACCTGATACACACCTGCTGCACTGCTGCTACACACCTGCCACACACCTGCTACACCCCTGCTACACCCCTGCTACAGCCCTGCTACACCCCTACTACACCCCTGATACACCCCCGATACACACCAGCTACACACCTGTCACACCCCTGCTACACACCAGCTACACCCCTGCTACACACCAGCTACATCCCTGATACACACCTGCTACACGCCTGATACACACCTGCTACAGCCCTGATACACACTTGCTACACGCCTGCTACACGCCTGATACACACCTGCTACAGCCCTGCTACACACCTACTACACGCCTGATACACACCTGCTACAGCCCTGCTACACACCTGCTACACGCCTGCTACACACCTGCTACACGCCTGATACACACCTGCTACAGCCCTGATACACACCTGCTACACGCCTGCTACACGCCTGATACACACCTGCTACACACCTGCTACACGCCTGATACACACATGCTACAGCCCTGATACACACCTGCTACACGCCTGATACACACCTGCTACACACCTTATACACACCTGCTACACGCCTGATACACACCTGCTACAGCCCTGATACACACCTGCTACAGCCCTGATACACACCTGCTACACGCCTGATACACACCTGCTACAGCCCTGATACACACCTGCTACAGCCCTGATACACACCTGCTACACGCCTGATACACACCTGCTACACGCCTGATACCTGCTACAGCCCTGCTACACACCTGCTACAGCCCTGATACACACCTGCTACACCCGATACGCACCTGCCACACCCCTGATACACACCTGCTACACCTGATACACACCTGCTACATCTTTGATACACACCAGCTACACCTCTGATACACACCAGCTACACCCCTGATACACACCTGCTACAGCCCTGATACACACCTGCCACACCCGATACACACCTGCTACACCCGATACACACCTGTTACATCTTTGATACACACCAGCTACACCTCTGATACACACCTGCTACACCCCTGATACACACCTGCTACACCCCTGATACACACCTTCTACATCTTTGATACACACCTGCTACACTTCTGATACACTCCTGATATACCCCTGATACACACTTGCTGCATCCCTGACACACCTGCTACACCGCTGATACACCCGTGATATACCCCTGATATACCGCTGATACAAACTTCTCTACACCTGCTACACACCTGCTACACATATGATACATCCCTGCTACACATCTTATACTCATCTGCTACCTATCTGCTACACACCTGCTAAACACCTGATACACATATGATACACCCCTGCTACACATCTCTTACCCACCTGCTACACACCTGCTGTTCCACTGTGTTTCCCCTTTACCTTTAATGTATCCTGACAGAACCCCAGCCAGTCCGCTACACCTGCTACACTCACTCTGCGTCCTCCTTCACCCCTGCTACACCTCTGCAGTGTCATCAACCCACATCTGCTGCACCCCGCTATTCTCACTCCACACCTGCTTCAGCCCCTACCACACCTCTCCAACTCACCTCCACACCTGCTGCCTCACTCAAAAATCCCTTGCATAAATATTTAGCATATTATCCCAAGCTAAACACATTTGCAGATGAGAAAAAGTGTGTGTGTGTGTGTGTGTGTGTGTGTGTGTGTGTGTGTGTGTGTGTGTGTGTGTGTGTGTGTGTGTGTGTCCAATCGCTGAGACGCAGAAGCAGCTCATTATCGTGATGCGCTCGTCTAGAATTGCTTTTCTCCTACAAGTAAAGACTAGGTAGTGCAGAACAGGTTTTTATATTTCATCCATTTATATTTTCTTGAATTTTTCTGTCCTTTATAGTGGCTCTCCTTTTCCTGCTGCATGGTGGTGGTCCTTCTTACTTTTTCCTGCCACCTTCATCTGGGTGGCTAGAGCTTTCATGCTTTTTCCTATTCTCATCACTGACTGACTGAGTAGATGTAATAGCGCTAATTCTATCGATCGTTTTCTAGGTCGATCGGAGGCTTCTTAACACGTCTTCCTTTGCGGTTTATTCTGTATATCTCACCTCAGTATCCTCTCTTGTGTTACTGATGCCATGTTGATATAAAACTACATAACTAAGTAAAAATGTTGTTGTGTAGGGTGCAGAATCAATCGGTAAAGAAAGGGTGTTACGTGACCTCCATTGGCACCCGCAAGGATTAACAGGTCTAATAATGTATGCTTTCCTCTGTCTTCGTCTGTACTCCACACCTGCACTCCTTTGTACTCCACACCTGCACTCCTTTGTACTCCACACCTGCACTCCTTTGTACTCCACACCTGCACTCCTTTGTACTCCACACCTGCACTCCTTTGTACTCCACACCTGCACTCCTTTGTACTCCACACCTGCACTCCTTTGTACTCCACACCTGCACTCCTTTGTACTCCACACCTGCACTCCTTTGTACTCCACACCTGCACTCCATTGTACTCCACACCTGCACTCCTTTGTACTCCACACCTGCACTCCTTTGTACTCCACACCTGCACTCCATTGTACTCCACACCTGCACTCCTTTGTACTCCACACCTGCACTCCATTATACTCCACACCTGCACTCCATTATACTCCACACCTGCACTCCTTTGTACTCCACACCTGCACTCCTTTGTAATCCACACCTGCACTCCTTTGTACTCCACACCTGCACGCCTTTGTATTCCCCTCTCACCATTCCTTTCATCCCTTTCGCGTCTTCACTAAAGCCTTACCTACGCCTATGCCTCACCCCAGCCCCACGAGAGAGAGAGAGAGAGAGAGAGAGAGAGAGAGAGAGAGAGAGAGGGGGGGAGAATTGATTTGTGTGAGAGTATTGGTGTGAATGGAATTGTTTTGGGTGTGTGTTTGTGGATTTTTTCCAAGTTTGTTTCTACGTGTGGGTGAATAATGGTGTTTGGCAATGTACTATCCAATGTATTTGTGTGTTTGCGTGTGAACTCTGCTTGATGAATGGTTGCTTTGTGTGTGTGTGTGTGTGTGCGTGTGCGTGTGCGTGTGTGTGTGTGTGTGTGTGTGTGTGTGTGTGTGTGTGTGTGTGTGTGTGTGTGTGTGTGTGTGCGGGGCGTCGTGATGTGTAATAATGGTGGGACATTCTCACAGGAAAAATTCGTCCCCGCGCTTCCTATGGTTCCCTCCCTCCTCGTTCCCTCCTTCCCCTCTCTCCTCTTTCTCTCCTCTCCTCCCTCCTATCTCTCCGTCCCTCTCTTCCTCTTCTCTCACCAGTCTCTATTCTCCATTATACATGCTTTCATCACCTTCCTCTTTCAGGCTGTCTCTTTCCTCTTTATTTCCTTTTCTTTTTGACCATCTTTAATATCTGCTTTTCTCTTTCATCCTCTTCCTCCTTTCCCTTCTTGTCCTCTTTCGGCTTCTCTTAGTCCGGCATAGGAGACCGTAGCATCTCTTCCATAGCGATTTACTCAGCACAGTGCACTTCGATATCTTCCGGTACGTTACCAATGCAAGGTGTGTCGATATTAAAACGCTACCAGCAACGTGCAAGGTAATGTTAAGGTGTAATAGGTAAATACTGGCCAAGGAAGACATGCTACCAAGCCTCCTCTGCCGCCTAGAGTATCACCCATAATCTTACCCGTTCCTATGTCTTGCCAACCTTTTATGTTCCTCATTCTCCTGTACTTTCCCTGTTTCTCGTGAACTTGGCGCTCCCTTCTCCTTCTCACTCTTCTGTCTCATTTCTTTCCTCCTTTTCCATCGTCTTCCAGCTTTTCTTCCTCTCAGTCATTTATTATCTGACATTACTCCCTTTCCTATTTTCCCATTTTCATTTTCCCTCGAACTCCTTTTCTCTTCATCCTTCTCCCCTTCACTCTGCCCATTCCATTTTCTATTTTCTCGTTTTTCTCCTCTTCCCATTTTCTTCCGTTCACATTCTTATTTCATGTCTCTATCTTCCTCCTGTACTTAATCTTCTCTCCTTCCCCTTCCCCGCTCCCTCGTACTCCTCTTGCACTCCTCTTTCCTCCTTTTCCCCTCTTCCTCCTCCCGTTCCTCTTTCCTGTCTCCTCCTCTTCCCACTCCCACTTCGTACTACTCCCCCACTTTTCCTTCTCTTTCCACGTACCTACTCCCCCTCTCCCGCTTTCTCCACTCCCTCTCTTCCTCTTTTCCCCCTTCCCTCTTCCCTCTCCTCTCTCTCCCTCTCCCTCTTCCCTCTCCTCTCTCTCCCTCTCCCTCTTCCCACTCTCCCTCTCCTCTCCTCTCTCTTCCCCCTGTCCCTCTCCTCTCCTCTCTCTTCCCCCTCTCCCTCTCCTCTCCTCTCTCTTCCCCCTCTCCCTCTCCTCTCCTCTCTCTTCCCCCTCTCCCTCTCCCCTCTCTTCCTTTCCCTCCACTTTTTCCTCCTCTCCTCTCCTCTTCCACCTCCTCCCTCTTCCTCCTGCTTTTCTCTCTGCATGCCATCCTTCTCCTGCATCATGTCATGGGGCGAGGTTGGTTTATCGCAAATTTATTCATTACTCCTTCCTCCCATTGTTTTATGTCTCCTTCATCCCTCCCTCCCTTTCCTTCTTTCCCTTCATTCAAACCGTTCTTCTTTCTCTCCTCTCACCATCGCGTCCCTTCTCCCTCACTCCCTCTCCATTTCACCTGTTCCCTTCCCTCTCTTCCCCACCCTCCTTATTGTGTTCTCTTCATCCCCATTCCTCTCTCCCCCTCTTTTCATCTCTTGCTCTCCGTTCCTCCATCCCCACTCTTTCTTCCTCCCTTCCTCTGTCTCTGTCTCTGTTCCTCGATATCCCTTGTCTCTTTGCTCATTCCTCCCTCTCTCTTTCAAATCTTTCGTTCCTTCCTTCGTCACTATTCCTCTCTCTCTTCTCTCCATCCCACCATCCATTTTTCATCGCCTTCTTCCTCTCTTTCACCTGTCCATCCTTTTCCCTTCTTCGTTTTTCAGGTTCATATACTCGTATGCATGTAATGGTTCTAATCCTTCTATCCATCCATCCACCCATCTATCCAGCCATTCACTCATCTGTTCATGTATATCTATCTGTTTATGTCCGTCTGTCTCCTATCTGTCTATCTATATGTCAGTCTGTCTATCTGTTTGTCTGCATGTCTGTATATCTGTCTGTCTTGTTGTCTGTGTTTATCCTTCGATCATCCCTCCGTGTTTCGTTCATCCATCCATCCATCTCCTTCCTTTTTGTGTCATTCAGCAGTCCCCTTCAATCCCCTCCATCTATGTACCCAAACTATGTGCACGGTTTTATATTTCTACATTTTATCCATTTTTCTTTCCGCCCATCTGTCCATTCCTTTCTTCGTTCCATCACTCATTCATCCATCCTTTTACCCTCTTTTTATCCATCATTCATCCATCCCTCCACCCATCCTTCGCTCCCTGCTTTCATTCATCCATCCACCCATCCATCATTCCGCCCATCCTTGCCTCCCTCTAATCATCCATCCTTCTGTCCATCCTTCCACCCATCCATTCATCCATCTTCCACCTGTCCTTCCAACCATTCTTCCCTCCTACCTGTCGTCCATTCCTCCTTCCTTCCCTCCATTCATTCATCTTTCCAACCATCCTTCTCTCCCTTCCTCCGTCTTCCATCCTTCCATCCACTTCTCATCTACTTATCCAGGTCCCAATCACCTAATGCACACCATCAAATTTCACTTAATCACTACCCCTCTCCTTTTACTCACTCTGTCCTCCCATCCTCCCCCCCCCCCGTCTCTCTCTTTCTGTGTGTGTGTGTGTGTGTGTGTGTGTGTGTGTGTGTGTGATGTAACTGCAATAATTCCTTTCTCCCTCTCTTTGTGTGTTCATTCCTCACTTTTTTTTATCATCCTTTCTGCTCACTCCTAAATCCATTTCCACAACTCTCCACTCCCCCCAGAATACACTCTCCTCAACTCCCACGCACTTTTCTCTCCTTCTCCCCTGCCTCCTTCCCCCTCTTGTTCTTCTCTTTCCCAGTTCTGTTCCCCTTTCTCTCTCTTTTCCTTCCTCTCCCTTTTCTGTTTATTTCTTGGCTATCCAGGCCCATCACCCTCTTGTCTTGTGCTCCTCCTCATCCACCCACTCACTCCTAATATTCTATGCTATCATTAACCAACTCTTTTCTCCCTTCTCTCCCTACCTTCTCTCCTCCATTGTCTCCAGCTCATCCTTCCTCCCTTTCTGCCCCCCCCCCTCCCACATTCCTCCTCCACTCCTCAGTATTCTTCCCTTTGGTCCCTTCCTTACTCCCTCTCCCAATCTGTCTCTCTCTCTCTTTCCATTGCCTCTCTCCTTATCTTTCCTCTATCGTCCCCCTTTCCTCTCCCCCTCCCATCCTCTCCCACTGTACAGTCTTGCGTTCTATACTTCCCTTTGACCCACAGAATAAAATTAATATCTTAGCTAAATTTATCAGATAAACTCAGAAGAAGCATTAGGTCTGCCTGTCTGTCTGATGTTTACTTTCCATTGCTCTGTCTCCCTCTTTCCCTTTCCTCTCTTCCTCCTTCTCTTCTCACTCTTCTTTTCTCTCCCCTCCCCTCCCTTCCCTTTCACCCACGTTCTCTGCCTTTCTTCCACCCTCTCTCTGTCCTTTTCTCTCTTACTTTCTATTTTCATTCTTCCTTTCTCCCCCATCCTTCCCTCCCTTTCCCTCTCACGTCCTCTCCTCCATCCTCTCTCCTCCCTATTCACTCCCACCCACTCTTTCACTCGTTCCCCCTCCCACCCTCTCTTTCACTCGTTCCCCCTCCCACCCTCTCTTTCACTCGTTCCCCCTCCCCCCCCCGTCACCTTCCGGACCTGCCTTATTTCCTCCTTTTGTCTCCGTGTTCCGGCTTGTGTCCTCGTTTGGCGTGTTTGTGGCTGCCGCAGTGTGTGTTTTAATGTCATTGTGTTTGTGCGCTAACGTGGCAGTCCTCAGGCTCATAGGATGATTGTTGTGTGTGTGTGTGTGTGTGTGTGTGTGTGTGTGTGTGTGATTTTTCATGTCGTTTAACTGCGTATGTCAGGGTCCTCGGATTAGTATGATTTTCTTTTTAATGTTTGTTTAGGGTATGTATGTGTGTACTTTTTTGTCGTGTGTGTGTGTTGTAGGCGTAGTTTGGGTTATATTTTTAATGCCATTGTGTTTCTGAGCTTCAGTGTAAAGGCCGTCGGAGTCATGATTGTTTTTTGTATTTTATTGGTACTTTGAAAGTTGTATCTGTGTGTTGGTACTTTGAAAAATGTATGTTTGTTGGTGAGGCTGATTTCTGTGTTTAATGCCATTCTTTGAGTCTGCGTTCGGTGTCAATGCACTGGGGTCGGTTTTTGTATTTGCGGTGTATTTCAGTGTTTATTTTATTTTTTTAGTTCGTTTTGCGTTAAGTTTGAGAGCGTTTTGTCTGTTTATATTTGCAGATAACTTTGTGTCGGACAGTATGTGTGTTTGTGTGTCTTTTTTTTTTTTTTTTTCTTGGATTAGCCGGCTGGATTTTTTTTAATTCCCTCAACAGGATAACATATATATTTTTCCATTTTATAAAGCTACCACGAGGCGATATTATTGTTGTAAGTATTTTAGGAAGAATATCTCAGTGGTTAGTGAAGGTTTTATCCAACCCCGCCAGTTCCAGAAGCTAAACCTGATATTAAATGTCTTCTGTACAGTACACAGCAAAAATAAAAACGTTCTGGGATTGAAGGGGTTCATTTGTTCAGCCAGAGGACGTCTTCTTTATGGTAGCTTATACTGGCCGTCTCCACACGATTGTAATTAGCTTAGTAGAGAGTGTTCTAAGTAGAGGAATTTAGATATATCCTTCATTATCCTCTACAGTGCGAGGGTGCTGTCATTAAGTTGAATGTAAACGTATAGCAGTAGTAAGAATAAATGTATACTGTATAAATGACGCACTTGGGGTGCAGAGGTAAATGCCATTACCATATGTTTGTGCGGTGGACTGCATGTCAGCGCCCGGGGACTCATTCCCGTCCCCTTCCCCCTTTTTTCCCTTTCATTATAACATGTTTTCGTAGCTGTGTAGTAGCAGCCAGGGCGCTTATTATCGTCAGTTTAGGAGGCTCCAGAGCACACCTTCCTTACGAGATATTACTGTATCGAGTATTTTCCTGTATGCTATTTATGCAACCAGTGGTGTACAACCACAAACCTCTAATTCTTACATCCTGATTACGGGTTAAATGAGATTGGCTTTCACGATATTTGACTTTAGTTCGAAATGTATTTATACTTCTGGATACGTAACATATAATTTAATGTAGTTTATCCGACCCCTTATGTTGTGAACGACGTAACAAGGCTGTATCGGACTCCTCTGGCTCCAACAATTCTCAAGCTGAATAAAATCGTCTGGAGGTACTGAGAATAAAAGTAAAGACGTAGTTAAGCGCTTGTGCGTGTGTGCGTTTATTTTTGTGTGGGTGAATAATAATAATAATAATAATAATAATAATAATTAATAATAATTATTATTATTATCATTATTATTATTATTATTATTAGTAGTAGTAGTAGTAGTATTGATGGGTGTTTTATTCATAGCGTGTGTGGGTGTGTGTTTGGCTGTCGGTATCTCAGTGTGAACGCTAGTGTTTACATGTTAGCCTACAGAGTTTGCTGTTTCTGTGTCGGTGTGGAATACGTTGGTGTTTTATGCGTGCTTGAGTAATTCTGTTTGTATCAGCGCGGGATCTGTCGGTGTTTTATTTGTGCTAGAGTGGTGCTGGCGGTGTTTTAGCATAGTAAGCCGTGATCACGTGTTTGTTGTGGCTCTGATAGGTGGGTGTTTTTTGGTGTGCTTGTGAAGGCTTTTGGTCGTGTTTGTGTGTCGGTAGGAACGCTTTGAGCCCTTGTGTGTGTGTCGGATTTGTGGCCATATTACTGGTGTGTGGGTTTGTTTAGCATTTCTGCGTAGGGATGAACTCCGGGATCGTATTCAGTCTCCATATCTTGAGTTGTCTGTAAGGTTGCTTGCATATAAGTTTCACTCACTCTCTCCCTCTTTCTCTCTCTCTCTCTCTCTCTCTCTCTCTCTCTCTCTCTCTCCAATACTGAGTTGCTGCAAGAGACCATGATGCTAGTAACGAAGAAGTGGTATGAGAAGGATGTAGACCCATAGTATTGTGTCGCCTTACAATTGAACCACGTGAGATAAACTGCAAAAGGACGAAAATCTCTGCCAAGTTAAAGTGAAGGAAGTATATCATATTTTTCTTTTCTCTTCAGGTAATGGTGATACCTGAAGACGGCAGGAGCAGCGGACACCCTCTACTGCCCTGGCTTTAGGTATCTTTGAGTTTTGTAGTTTTTGTGTTGTGTAGTTTTGTGTTGTATATGTCTTGTGTTTTTGTGTCGTTTGTGCATTATTTTTTGTGTACGTGTTCTGTGTTGTGTATTCTTAGTAGGCTGGTTTTGTGTTGTGTATTCTGTGTTGTATATTTTTTGTTGTGTAATTGTATGATGTATTTTTCTGTTGTATTTTTCTGCTGTATTTTTCGTGTTGTATTTTTGTTTTATGTTTGTATTGTATTTTTTGTGTTGTGTTTTTGTGTCGTATTGTGTTGCTTTTCGTTTTTTGTGTGTTGTATTTTTTGTGTGCATGTGTTGTGTTTGTGCATCGTTGTTAACACTTTGATCCCTTGTTTGTGTGGCAGCTGTGTGGATGCTTAACCTCTTCAGTCCGGCAGCGTACAGGGTGGTCAGGAAACATCACTCTAAACTCACCAGCGGCGTGGAAGACGAGCGTTACTTATGAACCACTCTGTATCTTGATGAACGATTTGTGCTGCCTCTAAATTATTATAGTGAATTTAGGGGTAATGCTTAGAATTAGAGGCGGTGCGTCTAATCTTCCACAACCCCCTCACTATTAGGGATAATTCCTAACTTAAATGAAATCATCCTGTGGTAGCCAAAATATTAATAGTAGTAGTAGCAGTAGTAGTAGTAGTAGTAGTGGCAGTAGTAGTAGTAGTAATAGTAATAGTAGTAGTAGTAGCAGTAGCAGTAGTAATGGTTGTTGTTGTGGTGGTGGTCGCAGCGCTACGTTCATCTGAATATGAATCGGGTGGACTGGAGGCTGAAGCTGCCCTCTTCCTCCAGTCCACCATCCTCCTTTTCGGGATAGGGAGGGAGCTGAGGAACCTTTGCACAACCAGACACCAGAGCCAGTCAGTTATATCCATGCCACTGCGAGAAGGCGGCCCTCTCCAGCACCTAGCTGAAGGAATTGAAAAGATACGCCAGCGAAGTGAAGGGGTTCATTCGTGTGTGTGTGTGTGTGTGTGTGTGTGTGTGTGTGTGTGTGTGTGTGTGTGTGTGTGTGTGTGTCCGTGGAGAGAGAGAGAGAGAGAGAGAGAGAGAGCATGTTTGTTGCGTGTGTTGTGCATCGTTATAAACTAGGAATCTCATGTTTCTGTGTTTGTTTGGAGTTTGTGGTTGTTTGAATGTGCATCGGAATGTTTTTAGACGTGTTTTTGTTTCTGTACAGACGCATTGATCTTTTGGGGTGTTTGTGTTGACGTTTGAGCTTGAATGGCCTGTTTGCTGAGATGTGAGTGCTCTGGTATGGTGTTTGTAGCTGTGTTTCAAGATGCTTTCAGATTAATTCTTATGTATATGATGGTTGTTTTTGCCCGCGATGTTATACAAGTCTCGGCTCCAGTAGTGTTTGTGGCTGGTCAGTGTTTTTCCAGTGCTTGTATCCAGTGGGGTTTGAGATGGGTGTGTTTATCTGAATACCCTTAAATTCTTGTAGGTTTGCTGCTTGTGTAGGGTTGACTCTGTGTTAATGCTGTGAATGCAGTGGCTGTTTTTGTGGCGCGCGCTCGTGTGTGTGTGTGTGTGTTTCAGATGTTTTCATGGGTTCTTATGTTTTGTGGTTGTGTATGGTTGCCTTTGTGTGAGCGCCGTGGATTTAGTCTTTGTTTATGGGGTTCGTGTGTGTGTGTGTGTGTGTGTGTGTGTGTGTGTGTGTGTGTGTCATTCTGTCTCTACTGTCTGTTTGTCATTCTGTGTAAATGTTTGTGTATGTATATGGATGAGCGCATGTACTGTATGTGTTTGTGTGCCTTTGTGTGTGTGTGTGTGTGTGTGTGTGTGTGTGTGTGTGTGTGTGTGTGTGTGTGTGTGTGTGTGTGTGATATTTGTGAGTGTTTTTTGTTTATACTTCCTGTGACTGCTGAAGGGAACTCTTCCGCCTGCCGTTGTGTTTGTGTGTTTGAAGCTGCCTGAGCTTCGTGTGTGTGTGTGTGTGTGTGTGTGTGTGTGTGTGTTTCCTGCCAGATACCGCTTGTTTTGGGGTTGTTTACATGAAGGTGCGTGTAATTTTCATAAGTGGAGGATTCCTCTGTGTGTGTGTGTGTGTGTGTGTGTGTGTGTGTGTGTGTGTGTGTGTGTGTGTGTGTGTGTGTGTCACGTAGGAGGCCCCACCATCCACTCACTTGTTGAATTGCAACTTTGAGGCGACTTTACAGTGATTGTCAAGCCTGATATTTTCATATACCGTCTCCCCGGAAGCCATTTACTACCATATAACGAGCGGGTTAAGGCGTGCGAACAGTAGGTGGCCTGTAAGGGATTGCATTGGAGGGCTGATTGGGTTTTAGTGCTCACCTAATGCCACTCAGGGCTGATTGGGGTTTAGTGCTAACCTAATGCCACTCAGGACTGATTGGGGTTTAGTGCTAACCTAATGCCACTCAGGACTGATTGGGGTTTAGTGCTAACCTAATGCCACTCAGGACTGATTGGGGTTTAGTGCTAACCTAATGCCACTCAGGACTGATTGGGGTTTAGTGCTAACCTAATGCCACTCAGGACTGATTGGGGTTTAGTGCTCACCTAATGCCACTTACTGATTGCCACTCAGGACTGTTTAGTGCTAACCTAATGCCACTCAGGGCTGATTGGGGTTTAGTGCTCACCTAATGCCACTCAGGACTGATTGGGGTTTAGTGCTCACCTAATGCCACTCAGGACTGATTGGGGTTTAGTGCTCACCTAATGCCACTCAGGGCTGATTGGGGTTTAGTGCTCAGCTGCTGTAATGCCACTCAGGGAAGGCGATGAGTCAAATGATTTATATGTCTGAACAAAGCTCCTAGACCCAAGCCCCTACGCTCCTTTGAGGCAAGATAGGATTGGAATGGCGAACTGTTCTTTGTGTGTGTGTGTGTGTGTGTATGTGTGTGTGTGTGTGTGTGTGTGTGTGTGTGTTGGTTCATTTCTGCTTGAGTCTGAGAGGGATGTTTTTGTTGTAAGTAGCAGTTTTTCAGTGCTCCTTGTGTGTTTGTTTAGGTTCGTATGTTCGTAGGTCTGCTTTGTGGGTATTAACACTGTCAGGCAGATATCCTTACTCATCTCAGAGTGTAGAGTTACCCCTACCATTGAAGGGTTAAGGCTGACAACATTTACACTCACAGTCATAGGACTCACTCACAGCTGTATATAATCCAAAAGTCCTAGAGTTACCCCCACGATGACGTTGTTTGTTAGCAGTTTTGTTTGGTGTTTGGGTGTTTGTTTCTTGTCCTCCTCTACCTGGCCCTAGTTTGGGAGTGTTTTTCGTTGCTGTTTTATTAATTTTTCTGTGCTTTACGTGTCCAGGTTTCGGTGTGTTTTATAGCAGTGTTTTTCTGTGCTGTGTTTTTGTGTTGGCTTCACCTTCATTATGTATGGTCTTGGGTTTTCGATTTTTTAAAAGCATTTACTTTGTATAGGCCTACATATTTTTTTTTTACGTTCAGTTTTCTTTGTTTATTTCACGTCCATTTCTGTGTAGTCTGTGTGTGTGTGTGTGTGTGTGTGTGTGTGTGTGTGTGTGTGTGTGTGTGTGTGTGTGTGTGTGTGTGTGTGTGTGTGTGTGTGTGTGTGTGTGTGTGTGTGTGTGTGTGTGTGTGTGTGTGTGTGTGTGTGTGTGTGTGTGTGTGTTTTACTTGGGTGTTTATTAAATTTTGTTCCACCCCATTTATTAGTGGCAAATAAGGTTAGCCTGATGTGTTTGTTTATTGGAGTCCATTTCTGTCCAGTTGTAGTGGTTTATGGAGGGTTTTGTGTTTTAATAGTTTTGGGGGGAGTTTATGAAATTTATTGTGTTGATGTAATTTCATGTTCATTTTCTTTACTAAGTTCATTTGTCATTTAAATGGTTGTGTGAATTCGGCTGTGTTGTGTGTGTGAGTGTGTGTGTGTGTGTGTGTGTGTGTGTGTGTGTGTGTGTGTGTGTGTGTGTGTGTGTGTGTGTGTGTGTGTGTGAACTTGGTGGCCGAGTGTTGTGGTTGGCTGTTTGTTGTTTATTCCCGAGTAAGTATGCGTTAATGCATATTTTAGGTGCTCCAGTGTGTGTGTGTGTGTGTGTGTGTGTGTGTGTGTGTGTGTGTGTGTGTGTGTGTGTGTGTTTGTGTGTGTGTGTGTGTTGGGTGATGCATATGTTGTGTTACTTAGTGCATTTGTATCTGCGTGTGTGAGTGTGTCAATAATATGTAAGTGTGGCATGGTAAGCACATGTGGCACTGCGTTGTATGTTTGGACATTGCATGCATATGTATCAGATTTACACACACACACACACACACACACACACACACACACACACACACACACACACACACACACACACACACACACACACACACACACACACACACACACACACACACAGTCCAGTTAAAAAGTACCCTCATTCACAGCACAACATACATACACATAATATTACGTTTGCAACACCTCCACCTTCCATGAGAATGCAAAGGCCATGAATGAATGAATTGGTGTGGGGGTTTGTGGAGGTAGTTGGCAGTCTGTTCAAATAGTAAACAACACAGCGCAACAGCATTCACGACAGAAGACATCAACACAACACAGCATTCACAACAAAACATACCAACACAGCAGAACACAGCATTCACAGTAAAACACACCAACTCAACACAGCACAACACACCAACACAACAGAACACAACACAACACAGCACAGCATTCACAACAAAACACACCAACACAACACAACACAACACAGCATTAACAACAAAACACACCAACACAACACAACACAACATTCACAACAAAACACACCAACACAACACAACACAACACAGCATTCACAACAAAACACACCAACACAACACAGCATTAACAACACAACACAACACAGCATTCACAACAAATCACACCAACACAGCATAGCATTGACAATAAATCACCAGCACAGCACAACACAGCCCTCACAACACTACGCAACACATCAATCTTAATAAAAACGCAACAGAGCCAGGCAACACAGCAGCGTATAGAATTCACAATAATATACATCACCACATATTCCTTACTCAATACACCCTCATTCACAACACGCCTCTCCACCTTAGTATGCAAAAACTTATAGGTAGTAGCGTATGAATGAATGTGTGTGTGTGTGTGTGTGTGTGTGTGTGTGTGAGAAAGAGAGAGAGAGAGAGAGAGAGAGAGAGAGAGAGAGAGAGAGAGAGAGAGTCAATCATTGTGCAGGGTAGGTGTAGTGGTAGGTGAGGACAAGCGGCAACACTCCCTTAGGGCCACGGGTGTATTACACATAGGCCAGCACACCACCACGGGGGCCTATACCCACACCACACCACACCACACCACACCACGCCACACCACGTCACCGATTAATTCAGTGGTTGTTATTTTGAGGATCTCTGTATTTTGTTTAAGTTGATTACATTGATCTATTTTGAAATATATGCCAAGTTGACCTGAACGTAAATTTAACAACTACGTCATTTTTGTACACACACACACACACACACACACACACACACACACACACACACACACACACACACACACACACACACACACACACACACACACACACACACACACACACACACACACACCATAACGGGGATACAAACAGCCTCCATCAGCAGCTTTACAATTTGATTTTTGTCCAGGAGTTGAATGAAATTGACTGAAGACTTGAAGAACGGAATAAAATCGTCGTTGATCTGAAGGTATTGGGAAAGGAGAGAGAGAGAGAGAGAGAGAGAGAGCGAGAGAGAGAGAGAGCGAGAGAGAGAGAGAGAGAGATTGTATTTGTTAATGGTGTTTATTGACGACACGCCTTCCCTCCATCAGCCTCTCTCTCTCTCTCTCTCTCTCTCTCTCTCTCACACACACACACACACACACACACACACACACACACACACACACACACACACACACACACACACACACACACACACACACACACACACACACACACACACACACACACACACACACACACACACACACACCTCTGTCCCTCATCTCGCTTCTGGAGGGAAAAGTAGGAGATTGGAGTGTGTGTTGTGTTTGTTGATGGTGTTTGGTAATGGCATTCTCTCTCTCTCTCTCTCTCTCTCTGATATCCCTTCCTATCATTCCCTTCTCGTGTCTCCCCCTTTCTCTCTCTCCTCTCTTCCCATTTCATCCATGTTCATCTCCACCCCTCTCATTTCTCCTCTACTCACCTCACACTTCATTTCATTACATTACCCACACGCAATGTCCAGCACACTTATTTCCCAGCCTCACACACACACCTATTTTCTTCCTTCCTCCTTTTCTCATCTCTCCTCTCCTCATCTAATTCACCCTCTTTCCATCTCTCCTCTCATTTTGTTCTGTCCTCTCTTCACTTCTCTCCATTCCTCGTTCTTCATCTGGTTATAAAACACACACACACACACACACACACACACATTCCCACATATATTTCGTACATACAGCACATGAATTGGTGAGCGGTGGGCTAGTCCCCTGGATAAAGAAATTGGGTGCTGACTTCCTGGTAACAAGTCCATATCCCTGCTGAGACGTGGACCTGTGTGAGAACTGGAATGTCGTTAACCCAGTCAGCCCGATGATGTATTGTTAAAGTTCTTTGTGCCTCCAGACGATTTTATTAGTAGAGAAGTGGATAATGAAATCTTTGTCTAACCCCAGCAGTTCCTGAAGTCTCCTCCTCCAGGCTCTATCAGATGGTCAGAGATGAAAAGAATAACGTGTAAAGTGAGTCATTGTAGGGTAGGTGTTTCAAGTCCTCATTACGTATCATAAGGCCTGTCAGCATGGTAAGAAACACGTTTACCTTTAGAATGAGGTGTTGGATTCGTGTCACCTCTTCCTTAGTGGATTATTTTGTGTATTACCATTCTCGTCTGTATTTTAAGAACTACACACTGTTAATGTTTCAAATATACGGTATAAATAAACCATGTATAAAATCACAAATCATTCGCTACATCATATATACATTATCGGTGCATATAACATGACTACAAGAATATATAAACCATACATGAAATCATACACAAATCATACTCTACATCATACATAGGTCCCTTCCCTCATCTCCACCCTCCACCATCCCCATCCCGCCTCACCCACCCTCTCACCTCCCAGCCTCAATTATGTACACGCGATACAAAAAAAAAACAGCGCTACATCCGAGGGTCGTGTAGATGTGGTGAATATGTGAGTGTGTGTGTGTGTGGGGTGAAGTCTGTGTGTATGTAGTGTGTGTGTGTGTGTGTGTGTGTGTGTGTGTGTGTGTGTGTGTGTGTGTGTGTGTGTGTGTGTGTGTGTGTTTCCTGTGATCTCTGTCCTATTCGAGCCTTGGACGGACAGATTAAGAGATGAGCCGGAGAGAGAGAGAGAGAGAGAGAGAGAGAGAGAGAGAGCGCAGAACGGTGAAGTGAAGAAGAGATAGGAAAGAGGGTTATGAAAAAGTTTATAATTGAAGGGAGAGGGTTGAGGGATGCGTGAAACCAGAGAGAGAGAGAGAGAGAGATTATTGGAAAAAGGTCGCAGTGGTAAAAGCATTGAGAGAGATTTGAAAATAATCATGGGGGGGGGGATTGGAAAAATGAAGAAGAGACAGGAGAACGGATGTGCGGGAGGGAAAGAAGTGTTGGAAGGAAATGTAAGAGGAAAAAGGGGTTTATAGAAGGAAACAAACCAGTGAGAAATATGGAACTACAGAATGATGGGAAGGAAAAAAATGTGTTTAGATCAAAGGATGGAGAAGGGAGATAAGAAAGTTAGAGAATGGAAAGATGTTGGTGAAATAAAAGGTAAGGAGAAAATGTAATGATGTAGATGGAAGGAAGATAGTGAGGTAAAGGGACTGTGGAAGGCTGGGAAGGAGAACGATGGTGGGAAAATAGAGAAAAATGGGGGAAGACAAGTAGAGATGAATGAGAGGGAAGGCAGGACTAATATGTAGGAGAAAAGGAACTGCAGATGACTGTATAGGAAGGGAAAATAGTTACATTGGTGAAAGACGACAGTGTGAAATGGAAAATGATAAAAGATGGAAAGACGAAGAGAAACGGAGAAAAATAGTATAAATGAATGGGAGGGAATGGAGGAAAATTAACTGAGTGATGAACTTTGCCGAGAAGAAGAAAGTGAAGTAAAAAGAAGGAAGAAGGGAGAAGAGTGTGTTGTGTACATGGAAGGAGTGTGGGAGATGAGTGAGTGCGGAGGAATGGGGCAGAAGCCAAGATGAATAAAGATGAGAAAGGAAGCTACGGAAGAGGAGACACTCAAGGATCAGATAAGATTGTAAGTTCCGGTGTGTATGCATGTGTGCGTCGATGTGTGTGTGTGTGTGTGTGTGTGTGTGTGTGTGTGTGTGTGTGTGTGTGTGTGTGTGTGCGTTGCAGTACAGTGTAATGTTGAGTGATGTATGATGTGGTGTGTCGTCTGCTTGTACGTTTATGTATGTGCGTGTGTGATAGTGGTGATATGCCTGTATGTGCGTGATAGTTGTTGTGTGCATGTGTGTGTGTGTGTGTGTGTGTGTGTGATAGTAGTTATGTGCGTGTGTGTGTGCGTGATAGTGGTTGTGTGCGTGTGTGTGTGTGCGTGATAGTGGTTGTGTGCGTGTGTGTGTGTGTGCGTAATAGTGGTAGCGTGCGTGTGTAGGTAAGGAGAGGAAGATGCCAAGGAGGGTCGAGTACGTATGAGGGCAGAGATTGAGCGTGAGAGGGAAGGGTAAGAATGATAAGAGGATTTAGGGGCAATACAACACGCCAAATGGCTGCTTAAAACAAGGGAAAGGCTATAAATTGGAGAGCAACATTGCATCAAGTAAGTGATTAATGGACAAGTTATCTTGAAGAGAGAGGGAGACGAGCAGGAGGAGGAGGGAAGGAAGGAAGGAAGAAGAAGCAGAAGAGAATGTATGGAAGGAAGGAAGCTGAAGAGGATGTGAGGAAGAAGGAAGCAGAAGTGAATAGAAAGGAGGAAGTAAAGGAAGCAGAAGAGGATGGAAGGAAGGAAGGAAATGATGCAGAAGTGGATGGATGGAGGGAAGGAATGAAAGGAAGTAGAAGAGGATGGAAGGAAGGAAGGAAATGATGCAGAAGTGGTTGGATGGAGGGAAGGAATGAAAGGAAGTAGAAGAGGATGGAAGGAAGGAAGGAGATGAAGCAGATGAGGATGGAAGGAAGGAGATGAAGCAGATGAGGATGGAAGGAAGGAGATGAAGCAGATGAGGATGGAAGGAAGGAGATGAAGCAGATGAGGATGGAAGGAAGGAAGGAAAGGAAGCAGAATGGGATGGAAGGAAGGAAAGGAGGCAGAATGGGATGGAAGGAAGGAAAGGAGGCAGAATGGGATGGAAGGAAGGAAAGGAAGCAGAATGGGATGGAAGGAAGGAAAGGAGGCAGAATGGGATGGAAGGAAGGAAAGGAAGCAGAATGGGATGGAAGGAAGGAAAGGAAGCAGAATGGGATGGAAGGAAGGAAAGGAGGCAGAATGGGATGGAAGGAAGGAAAGGAGGCAGAAGATGATGTATGGGGGAAAGGAAGGAGAGAAAGAAGAAGAGGATGGAAGGAAGTAAAGGAAGCAGAAGAGGATGGGAGGAAGGAAGGAAGGAAATGAAGCAGAAGATGGAGGGAAGGGAGGCAGGCGATGAAGGAGAAGAAGGTGGAAGGAAATAAGGAAGGACGGAAGTAAAGTAGAAAGAGAAAGAGGAAGAGGAATACAAGTCAGAAACAAGTTATAGAAAAACCACGAGTATAACAGAAGGATAAGAGGTTGATGGTGATGATAGGAGGAGGAGGAAGAAGAAGAAGTAGAAAAAGAGAGGGAAATAAGGAAGGAAGTGAAGTAGGAGACGAAAGAGGAAGAAGGATGCAGGTGAAATCGGGGAATAAATAAGAGTGATAAACGAAATTATTTTGTTATAGTAAAAGAAGATAAGAGGAGAGGAGGAGGAAGAAGGCATGAAGAATGAAAAGAAGGAAGTAGGAGAGAAGGAAGGGGGTGAGGAGGAGGAGAAATAGAAGGAGAGAGAGAGAGAGAGGCAAGGTAGGAACAACGTCTACAGGTCTCAAAACCTTGGATAGAAGAAGAAAGGCTGTGTGGGAGGGAAAGGATGAGGGGAGGAGGGAAAGGGGGGGGGGAGCTTATAGGAAGTGTTGAGAGGATGTAGAGGTGATGGAACGATGGAGTGGGGGAGGGAGGTTCGGGTGGGGATGGGAGGAGGGGGGGAGGAGATAGAAGAAGAACAGAGGAGGTGGTGTATCGTGAAAGTAGTGGAGGTGGGGATGGATGGTAACATACAGGTGGTTTGGGTGGGGAAGGTGGTAGAATGAAGTGGGGGCGGGTGAGGACAGGGTTGGTTGGGATGGATGGATGGAGGGGAGATGGAGGTGGGGATGAGTGGATGTAGTGGAGTGGGAGTGTTGTTATGACCCGAAAGAGAGAGAGAGAGAGAGAGAGAGAGAGAAGTACCGGTAATAAGAAAGGTGAGAGGCACAGGAAGGAAGGCGGAGGAGTAGGGGGAGGGGGTTGAGGTAAAGAGTATGGAGTGGGGGAGAAGGGAAGGCTGGGGGGACTGGGAGGAAAGAAGATACTGTCAGACATGTACTGGTGGGGTGGAGGTAGAGGGGAGGGAGAGAAGTAGAAGAGGGAGGGAGGGTGGTGGAGGTGGGGGAAGATGTTCAAGTAGAGAAGGGAAGGGAAGGAGTGGGGGTGAGAGTGTGGGTGGAGGGAGAGGGGAGAAGGGAGGGAGGGAAAGTAGAGGGGGGGATGGGGTAGTGAGGGAGCTGGTGGTAGTGCCTTGTCGTGTTCAGTAAATAATACAGCGTGGGTTTGGTACCTCCCAGGTAGAACTGTAGTGTCGGGAAGTAGACGCGGTGGTAGTAGTGGTAGTAGAACCAGTAGTAGTAGTAGGGAGTCAGGTGGGAGAGAGAGAGAGGGGGGGGGTATGAGCAGGAAGGAAGGAGGAAATGAAGAAAAGTAGGTGAGATGTATCATGTAGGGAGAGATGCTACAAGAGGGGAGAGAGGGAGGGGAGAGGACGGTAGTGGAGGGAAAGGCAAGAGGAACGACGAAGGATGAAATGAGAGAGAGGAAGGAAGATGTAAGATAAGTAGGTGAAATGTGTCGTGTAGGGAGAGAAATGGAGGGGGAGGGGAGTGAGGTGAGGGGACGGTAGGGGAGGGAAGAGCAATAGGGAGGTGGATTGAATTTAAGAGGTGGAAGTAATTTCTTGAGAGTACGGGAGTTGTACGATGGAAAATGTGGAAGGGAGACAATAGGGCAAGGAAGGGAGGAGAGAAAATAGGGTAGGGGAAGAGGAGAGGAAGGGGGAAGGGGAGAGAAAAGGGGAAGAGAGAAAATAGGGTGGGGGAAGGGGAGAGAAAAGGAGAGGAGAGAAAAGGGAGGTAAAACTCTTCAATAATATGTCCGGTTGTAGCAAGGTGTACGGTGTGAGAGAGAGAGAGAGAGAGAGAGAGAGAGAGAGGATGAAAGATAAGAGGAGGGGAGGGAATAGGGTTGGAGAGGGGGAAGGTACAAACTGTGATGTAGTTGTCAGATTGAGGGCGAGGTAAGAGAGAAAGAGAGAGAGAAGTATTTTTGGATCAGAGGCAAGACTATTTCGAAGGGGAGTGAAAATGAAGGTAGAGGAGGAAAAAAAAAAACGCGCAATGTTGGGTTTTAAGATTAATTTGAAGGTGATGGAAGAAAATGGAGGGTGGCGTAAAAGATGGGAATAATAGAGCGAGGATGAAGGAGGCGGAGTGGGTTCTGATAGTAAGTGTAAAGAAGAGTAAATAAAACCAGTGCCGGTATTTATGGTGTATTTTCTGGTATTATATAAGGTACCACAAGTTATATACGGTAGTTGTTTCGCCCTAACTTGGCTCAGATTTTTCCTTCTTTTGCAGCTAATTTCCTATAAAATGACAGTCCTGCGGCTCAGCATCCTTTCCACAGCGCTTCTTCGTGACTAGCATCACATTCTAGTGTTAATCTGTTGTTACAAATG
>NC_137016.1:27169795-27199795 GCF_032717465.1 Coenobita brevimanus | reverse complement strand
TAACAGACTAGGACGGTACAGTGTAATAAGCAAAATAAATCACTTAGGAAATGGTGTTGTGGGCTTCCTTAACCAACGATAATTCGGGTTTAGGTCATAGGCAGAGGGGTGTACGTACTGAGCAACACATTACTAGTGCTGATGCGTCCCAGACATGAAGGGCGGGGAGTATCGATTAGCGCTTGCATTAAATCGTTGAACAGAAAAGGGGTGTATGCGTCGCCAAATGGGTGCTGCGTGCCCATCGTAAAGGAGAGGGATAGCAAGCAGACATTTCAAAAGAGCAGTGACCATTTAAATAGCGATAGTAGAGGCATAAAGATGGAACACTGCGAGAGAGAGAGAGAGAGAGAGAGATGGGGGGAGTCTGTAAGAGCTGTGATAGGAGTCTGAATTTAAAATGCATGTCATCGATGTAGCGGTAGTGATATGGGTTTGAATTTAAATGTACGCTGGAACCAAAGTCACGTAAACTCAAATTTAAATGCATGTCAGTTGAACCGCCACCGAGGCCTGCCAGCGCACGCACGAACCATTTAACCACAATGGGCGGTAAATGTAGCGTAAATGTAACGACCCAGCTTATTCCCACGAGTGACAGGGTTGCGTGAATAGCCAATACGCTGACCTACTGTTGACACACTGCTTTTGTTGCTGTAGTGCGGGAATAATGGTAGCGGTACCCACGCCGGCTGATAGTACTTATGATGGAAAACTCGACTTGGCTACAATTTACGGAGATGTCCCTTTCAGTATTTGTATTGAGCCAGGTAGACGATGTCGATGGTCATTATTTTTGTACGTAAGGTATCTGTGTGGGTTTGTCTGTGTCGAAAACTCAAAACTCATTAAGTATTGATTGTAGGAGGAAAAGTTATTAATAAAAGTTGGTTAGAGTCACAGGTAGACGAAGTCGATGGTCATTATTTTTGTACGAAATATATGTGTGTGTCTGTCTGTCTGTGTCGAAAACTCAAATCTCAGAAGGTATTGATTGTAGATGGAAAATTTATTGATTAAAGTTGTTTAGAGTCACAACTTGAGTTCACATGTCGCTGAACCAGCACTGGGAGTCATCCAGGATGGATACATAATAGCCAGGTTTTCATCTAATAGTGTTATTACAGTCTGCCTGGCACACAGATGACGCGAAGAAGACGCGTAGTCTTCTCCTTCTTCTTCTTCTTCCTCTTCATGTTCTTGTTCTTCTTCCTTTTTTTCTTCTTCTTATTATTATTATGATGATTTCTATACCACTACTGTACTACTACTACTGCTACTAATTACTGCTGCCGCTACTTCTACTACTACTACTGCTACTACTTCTACTACTACTACTACTACTGCTGCTGCTGCTGCTGCTGCTGCTGCTGCTGCTGCCGGTGGACGTCCTTCCCAACTAATGAAATCATGCGGTGGTAGTCTGAAGAAAATGAAAAATACATCCGAGTGGAGGTCATAAAAAAGGAACAGATAATCAGAAAACAGGAAAATAAGTGTCTCCTGGTCAACAGCTCGCCCTGGGCATATAGCGAGGGAAGGAACGGGAGGTGCTGAGAGACTGGAGGGAAAGGAAAAAAGAAACAAATAAAAAGGAAGAAACCCAAAGATCAGGTGGAGAAAAGCATAACATAGACCGAATAAAAGAAAAACACACGAGAATATGAGGAGACAAACACCCCAAACAGAATAAGAGAAAGAAAGAGAAAGAAAATAAGGATGCAACAAGACAGGGAAAAAATACCCCAGCCAGAGGGAGGTCACTGTGGTCGACCCTGTACAAGAGACGGGCCGGGGGAAGTGTGGCCAGACATTTTTAGTCACCCCGCACAGGGCCGAATGAAGCTGACCTGAGCGTGACAGGGACGGAGGCAAAGGTCAGGGGTCACGGGGGTGGGGGTTGGGGGGGCGGGGGAGGGAGGGATGCGGCTAGTGTTTTTAATCCACGTTTTTCTTTTCTTTTTTTCTTTTTATTTTTGTCAGTGAATGAATGAATGAATTTTGTGAACACCTTTGTACTGTATATGTCCATCTGTTGGGTATTTAATTATTTGCTTGTCTGTGTCTGTTTATCTATGTCTGTGTGTAGCCATTTTTGTATGTGTCAGATTCAGTACAGTGATTCTCTCTCTCTCTCTCTCTCTCTCTCTCTCTCCTTCCTCGAGACGGAATTATCCTGCTCTAAGCCTGCCTCTCAAATTTCAAATCCTTACGCATCCTGTTGTTTGGAAATTATGAGACTAAGATCTGTAAAAAATAAGGTCTAGCTAAGCATTTTGTGTTTATAGTAGCGTAGTGCGTTTGTTACTGAATATTACGTTACAAGCGAGACAAAACACCGAGGCTAATACCACGCCACAGTTTTATGTTATATTAGCCTTTACACTAAAAATAAATACATTAAAAGAATACAATGCCAGTGTTGTCTTTCGTAACGTGAGAGAAAACTCGTATTCTTTTTTCTCTCTTGGTGTAAGCAGGATGGGCTCACAGCGTACGTAGCTGTGTGTAATGAGAAGCTTAGCAGTTATGTAACCTTGTGTGTGTGTTCGTGTATGTACGTGTGTAGATGCATGTGTACATACTTGTGAATGCCCAGAACGTACGTAACACTTTGTAATCGGAGGCTTGGGAGTTATGTAAGTAAACGTTTGTATGCACAGAGCGTAGTACTTGTACTAGTAGTAGTAGTGGTGGTGGTGGTGGTGGTAGTAGTAGTAGTAGTAGTAGTAGTAGCAGTATTAACCCAGGCGTATCAGAAAGTGAACCCAGTGAACTGTAAGCTGAAGTTGCCCTCCTGCAGACCATCCTCCTGTCAGTGTATAGGGAGTGAGTCAAGGGACGTTTGTATAACCAGCGGCAGAGTTGACCAGTTATATCAGTGCCACCACCACAAGACGTCTCTCTCCACCACCACAGCTTAGAACGCGTAGCTGTTTGTAACGACAGAGGAGATTATGTAAGCATGTATGACTGTATGTGCATATATATATGTATGTTTGTATGTATGTATAAATTTATCTATGTGTGTTTGTAAGAAATAGACCCACATTAAAAGTGTTTGTGATTTCAGTAAATGGGTCTAATTCTTACGCTTGAACAATTTCATGGACAAAAAAAGCATGTATGTATATGTATGTGTGTGTACTTACCGTATATGTGTGTCTGTATGTATGTATGTATTTTGTATGTGTGTACTTAAATGTATATTTGTTTGTATATATGTATTTGTATGTATGTATATATTTATGTGTACTTATATGTGTACAGTATTTGTATGTATGTATGTGTTCTTGTATGTATGTGTATTTGTAGGTATGTATGTGTTCTTGTATGTATGTGTATTTGTAGGTATGTATGTGTTCTGGTATGTACCCGGTATGTATATTACTGTTACATAGAGGAAGCGAGACCCCTTTAAGATTTTCCCTGCATTCACACATGGAAAACTCACCACTTGTTTGTTTCTCTTCTAAGTGGAGACAGTTATAACACGATGTAATTTTTGCATCAATAAAAAGTACAGATTTTTTGAGTGTCTGTAGGTTCTCAGAATATTTAGAATTAGAATCTTTTTATGTTTGTTTTTTGTTTTTCTTTTTTGTAGCAACAGAATCAGACCCCAGCCCAGTTTTTATTTCATTGAGAACCCATGTAAGTGCATTTGTAGTTTTGTTACGGGAGGGGAGGGGATTATGGAGTGTGTGTGTATGTGTAAGGTGAAGGTGTGTGTGTGTGTGTGTGTGTGTGTGTATACGGCAAATCCAGCTCCTGTTTCCCCCTCTGGGTTTATCTCCTGCAGGGCTTCATCAGATTATACACGTTGTTACCTTGGCCGATGCGTACAAACACACACACACACACACACACACACACACACACACACACACACACACACCGTATAAAAACGTCAGATAAATGAAAAAAGAAAACCACAGTGGGAAAAACACCAGAAACCCACAGTGGCCGCCACCCCACAAAAAAATACGAGTAGATAAAAACTTAGCCATATAAAACACGTGGACCTGAATGAAAAACACTAGAAAAACACCCCAGAAAAAATGACAGCCATTGGTAGTTACCTTAATAGTACATAATATCCATCCACAGTAATACGTACATACATACATACATACGTACATACATACATACATACGTACATACATACATACATACCAACGTACATACATACATACATATAATTATATGTACATACATACATATATACATACATACATACATATATACGTTGTTACGGAACAGAGAAAGATAATGTACACTTTAAGTGAGAATACGAAGAGTCACTACTGTCCCGTAAAGTTCCAGGTTCAAAACAAAAGAGTTAGGTAAAATTACAAGTTAAAGTTTAATGCTTAAACTAACAACAAAACATTCAGGACTCATAAGGATAATGTAATGGCAAATAAACAGGTTAAATATATGGTTAACTGCAATAGCCTCTATTAACACGAAATTAGCAAGAGTAAATTTATCTAAGTCAGCCCTGATAAAATGAGATACCAGATAATACTCAGTGAATGCCAGATAAATTATTACAGATACAAACTATTATCAAAATTGACTGACATAAAACCCAACATCAATCAAAAACCTCACTAGGCCTAAGAATCAACCTTACGCCACACAGTACAAGAAAAAATGCAATAACACTTATACTCAAATTACACACAGCTGCTAGATGTTTGGAGATTTCTTGAGCACTCACAATAATAATATCTGTACAGGGGAGGACAGAGATGTGAACAACATGAGGAGCAGATCTAAGTGGCAATGATGCAGAGACTGAGCTCATTATATAGGGGCCAGCAGAGCTTGATACAACTTGTAAGAAGAACGCGCATATGAAGTCGTGGGGACAAAAAGCTGAAAATCCCGCTCTGAATAACAGAGAGAACGACTTACTCTACTATAACGGTAGAAGGGGGGGACTGAGGCAGAACACGCTCGTGATCAAACATGCAACAACTGTGCGTTAAAATTACACAAAGGATGATGAAATCATAGGCTATGTAACATCTCCCCACAAAGAAAAAAGAAATTTACAAAGGAAATTTCTTATTACTCTAAAACAATCTGTACATGGCATTACAGAACATGCAAATGTCTTTCCTAGTGTTACAAAACATGAGATCTCCCTAACACATTCAGTCATAGGTACTTGCCAGTATCCCTTTAACAAATCAAACTTACTTATGTACCTAGCCTTTCCGATCTTGTCTATGCAATCTTCCACACGAGGGAGAGGGTAAGTGTATGTTTTGGTTATCTGATTAACACGTCTGTAGTCAATGCAAAGCCGCTGTGACCCACCTGGCTTAGGGACCAGAGTGACAGGAGAACTCCACTCGCTCTGACAGGGCTCAATCATCTTGTGGTCCAACAGGTAGCCAAGCTCCTGCTGGATAAGAGGAACTTTCACTGGGTTCACACGGTAAGGAGGCAATTTAATTGGCTTTGCGTCTCCGACATCGACATCATGCATCAACACAGTGGTTCTTCCTGGAGTAGCACGGAACACTTGCGGGTACTCCTGCAGTAATGCCGAAAACTCCTGCCTTTCCTCGGGAGGTAAATGAGAAAGCTTAGTCTGGAGATCATTCATGATATCAGGATTCTTCCCCAAACTATCACTCAGGCTCATACTGCATGGGAGAGCTTCACTTGCAGACTCGGGTGGAACAGCTACAGTGCAGACTGGATTATTTTCGTCCCGCCTGTGATATAACTTTAGCATGTTGATGTGACATAGCTGCTTGCTCTTTCTACGATCTGGCGTGGCGATGACATAGTTGACATCACTGAGTTTCTTCTCCACGAAATAAGGACCACTAAACTTGGCTTGAAGAGGTTGCCCATGAACTGGTAGCAGAATCAAAACCTGATCTCCTGGCTGAAAGTGGCATAACCTGGACTTCTTATCATACCAAGTCTTCATCTTCTCCTAAGCAGCTCCTAAATTCTCTCTCGCCAGCTGTAAAGCAGTGGACAGCCGTTCTTTGAACTTCATCACATACTCCAGCAGGTTGACGTCATCTTCCTCTGACAGCCAGCATTCCTTGAGTAACTTAAGGGGTCCTCTTACTTCATGGCCAAACAGTAGTTCAAAAGGTGAGAAGCCCAGTGATTCATTTGGAGATTCTCTTGCAGCAAACACAACGAATGGAAGACCTTTATCCCAGTCTTTCTGATGTTCCAAACAGTATTTCTTGAGCATCGATTTGAGTGTTTGATGATATCTCTCCAACGCTTCTTGGGTCTGGGGATGGTAAGCTGAAGACGTGATCTGGGTGATCCCCAACTCTTTCAGAGACTGCTTGAAAACATTTGACATGAAATTACTTCCCCGGTCTGACTGTACCTCCTTGGGCAGACCAAACTTTGTGAAGAACCCTAGCATTTCCTTAACCACGTTCTTTGCTGAGATGTTTCTAAGTGGGATGGCTTCAGGATAACGAGTAGCCATATCAATCATGGTCAACACATAAGAAAATCCTGAAGAAGTCTTAGGAAGAGGGCCCACAATATCCACCAACACACGGGTGAAAGGCGCCTCAAAAGGAGGAATGGGAACTAGAGGTGCAACCTTTTCAGTCTGATTACACTTCCCCACAACTTGACAGGTGTAACAAGACTTACAATACCAGGAAACATCCCTGAAGATACCTGGCCAGTAGAAGTGTTTCAAAATGCGTGCCACAGTCTTCCTCACTCCAAGGTGTCCTGCCAAACTGGAATCATGAGCCACTCGAATGATATCCTGCCTACAAACACGAGGGATGACAACTTGATGTACAACCTCCTATTCACAGTCGGCTGATGCTGTTGGGGGTCTCCACTTCCTCATAAGTACTCCTGACTTTACATAATAACAAGTAGAAGCACCGGCTGACTCTTCTTCACTGTAAGCAGAGTTAGCTAGACCTTTCAACTCAGGGTCAGCAACCTGCAACTCGACCAACTCTTGACGAGACAAATTATCAACACTACGGGGTACTGCCTCATCTGGTGAGTGGTCCAAATTAGCAAGAAAAGTGTCAGCTAGGATAACATCATCATCATCATTATCCTCTAAATCACCAGTAACTTTAGACTTAGCCCTAGTGACAGCACATGCAGGGAACACATCAGGGACATCACAATCCTGGGCCGCAGCCACTGGCTCACTAGACAACTGAGGAGCTGGACACACTTGACTTCCACCAATATCATTTCCAAGTAAGAAAGTTACACCTGACATTGGGAGTGTCTCAACCAACCCAACCATAACGGAACCATTAACAAAACCAGACTCTAAATTCACTCTGCACAGAGGGACAGAGAAGTAATTATTCCCTACACCTTGTAAGATTACAGTTTCATCAGAGGAATTAACATTAGAGCCTAGAACACTGGTCAGCATAAGGGATTGGCAAGCACCTGTATCACGATATATTTTAACTGATTTCCTGTCATTACTGTCCAGAGGACTGACAAAACCATCAGACAGGAAATTAGCACATGAACTCTTGAGAGTGTCACCCACGTTACTGCTCAAAAGAGGAGCTCCATCATGAGAATTTAAGTTACCCCTCAAAGTAGGTTCAGTTAACTCAGTTAAAGAATTCTGGGAACTCTCAAGAGTGGACACTAGACCAATTGACTGAATATTTAAAGACTCCTTTTTGTTCACATCACGCTGTCTCCTGAAACATCTCTCCGTAGTATGACCAAGCTTACTACAATAAGTACATTTACTTTTCTGAAATCTAGAGGTGAAGCTGGTATTTACTTCCTGAGAAACATCATCTTTATTCTCTTTCCTGTTACCTGTACTCTGAGTAGAGGCAACGTACTTACTCTCAGCTTTCCCTTTTTCTCTAGAATATCTCTTGTGAGTGAGAACATACTCATCAGCTAAAACTGCAGCATCAGACAAATTATCTATTCTTTTCTCATCAAGATATAGGCTTACATCTTTATAAATACACCTTTTGAAGTCCTCCAGCAAAATCATCTGCTTAAATTTGTCAAAATCAGAATCCACATTCTTAGCATTTAACCACTGCTCTAACAGATCTTCTTTGATTTTTGCATACTCAACATGGGATTGCTTATCTTGCTTGTAAGTTGTCCTAAATTTTACTCTGTAGGCTTCAGGAACAAGCTCATAGGCCTTAAGAATCAAGCTCTTAACTACATCATAATTATCACATTGATCCTGAGGCAAAGATGCATAAGTTACTTGAGCTTTACCGGTGAGAACAGTTTGAAGGAGTACTGGCCAATTCTGTTTGGGCCAATTAAAACCTGTAGCTACCCTCTCAAAGAACTGAAAATACTTTGTTAAATCAGATTCATTAAAAGGAGGGACAAGTTTAACATTTTTAGCCACATCAAAATCATCAGAGCTAGATGATCCAGTTCCACCTTGTTTCATGCGATACTCATGGTCTGCCTGAATCCTAGCAATTTCAACTTGTGCCTCAGCCTCCTTAGAACGGGCCTCCGCCTCCTTAGCACGAGACTCCGCCTCCTTAGCCTGAGCTTCCTGCAGGGCTAGCTGTAACTTAGCTAATTCAATCTGCGTTTGCTCATTTGGAGGAGTTACATTAAACAAGCTTTCATTAATCATGTCAACAATTTGATCTTTAGAATGATGAGAGCGAACAACAATTCCCAATTGTTGAGCAACAAGCTTAAGTTCATTCTTTGTTCTGTTTTCTACATCACACACTGTTTGCACATTTGACAAAAAATCTTTGGCTTCATCAAGTGTAGTAATAGTAGACATCATGAATAAGTAACAGTCACAAAATATCAAGCAATATCCTTATGATAATATCCTGAATATCCTGATATGAGGTCGCCAAATTTATGTTACGGAACAGAGAAAGATAATGTACACTTTAAGTGAGAATACGAAGAGTCACTACTGTCCCGTAAAGTTCCAGGTTCAAAACAAAAGAGTTAGGTAAAATTACAAGTTAAAGTTTAATGCTTAAACTAACAACAAATATTCAGGACTCATAAGGATAATGTAATGGCAAATAAACAGGTTAAATATATGGTTAACTGCAATAGCCTCTATTAACACGAAATTAGCAAGAGTAAATTTATCTAAGTCAGCCCTGATAAAATGAGATACCAGATAATACTCAGTGAATGCCAGATAAATTATTACAGATACAAACTATTATCAAAATTGACTGACATAAAACCCAACATCAATCAAAAACCTCACTAGGCCTAAGAATCAACCTTACGCCACACAGTACAAGAAAAAATGCAATAACACTTATACTCAAATTACACACAGCTGCTAGATGTTTGGAGATTTCTTGAGCACTCACAATAATAATATCTGTACAGGGGAGGACAGAGATGTGAACAAAATGAGGAGCAGATCTAAGTGGCAATGATGCAGAGACTGAGCTCATTATATAGGGGCCAGCAGAGCTTGATACAACTTGTAAGAAGGACGCGCATATGAAGTCGTGGGGACAAAAAGCTGAAAATCCCGCTCTGAATAACAGAGAGAACGACTTACTCTACTATAACGGTAGAAGGGGGGGACTGAGGCAGAACACGCTCGTGATCAAACATGCAGCAACTGTGCGTTAAAATTACACAAAGGATGATGAAATCATAGGCTATGTAACAACGTACATACATACATATATACACGCATACATACATACATCATTAATATATGGCCCGAAGCCTGTCTCATTAATAAAGGGGCTTGGGACCATAAATATGTGTGTATGATTAAGCCACACACACACACACACACACACACACACACACACACACACACACACACACACACACACACTCTCTCTCTCTCTCTCTCTCTCTCTCTCTCTCTCTCTCTCTCTCTCTCTCTCTCTCTCTCTCGCTCAGCCTCCGCCTCGCCCACTCACTTTCAGGCACACTTAACGCTTCACCTCCGTTATTTTATTCTCATATCAGCATATATGTTCTCTGAAACATTAATTCTCACTCAGGCATACTCTCCCTCTCTCTCTCTGTATACACACACACACACACACACACACACACACACACACACACATATATATATATATACTGTATGTATATATATATATATATATATATATATATGGTCTATGAAGTGTTTTACGCAAGTAGGCTTACGGTCAAACATTGTGGTCCAACTGGTAAATGTAATATGGTTTCAATTTACGTCAGGTGAAGCCGTGAAGTAGTCCAGAAAAAAATACCTGCTGGTAATGTGTACAGTGAACTTCGTGAATGTGATGGAGCGTACTGTGTAATCACTGCTTGACTAATAATAATACTGTAATAAGTAACGGTGCTCTTTGATGGGTAGTTTTTTCCCAGTGAATAGAGGTTTGAATTATGTGATCACTTAATTAAGTCTGATGCTCTGAAAGGTGCCCTGCTCTCATAGCCAGACTTGCCAGCTTCAAACAAGGTGTCAGGTGCAGTCTGAATGTAATATTATCCTATATAGCGTTCAGCATTTTGTATCGATTTGAAGCTCATTATCTCGGCGCCAGACACAGAACCAGGTTTGTCCTTTTAGTTCAGTGCTGCTTTGCCGTCACCTCATACTGGTAGGTAAATAAACCTGGCTGCATACCCTTGTTGTGCGTCCAAAATGTTTCGCTACACCAGAGCCAAATATGCCAAGGTTAATATCCAGTTAAACGTGAGAGGCGGTGCATCGTGCGGCTGGTGCTAAATTATGACAGATTTCTTAGTGTATAAAACGGTAACAGCCTTTAGAATTATGTTTGCCCTCTTTAGAAACAGCTGTCTGGAATAAACTGACAAACACCAATGAAAAGAAAGAACAATAAAGAGCATGCAAGGAGCCGTGGAAGCCCGGATGAAATATTGTTAGTTTGTTCCTTCTGCCCCAGACGATTTCATTCAGCCAAGGAGACACCACTGGTATTAGAAGGGTTTAGTAAGGCTCTGTACAACGCCTCCAGGACCAAGAGTCTGTCCCAAGCTCTAGCAAATCGCCACATGACAAGAACGTTTGCCTGTTTACCCGTATTGCCATTATGTGATCTGGATGGAATCAGTTTAGGCGCGCGCGAGCGCGCGCACACACACACACACACACACACACACACACACACACACACACACACACACACACACACACACACACACACACACACACACACACCTTCACGCATACACGACTTCCATCACTAGCTCGATCAACTTTCCAAACACTTTACTTTGACGCCCCCCTCCATATTCTCCTTCCCTCCGTCTCTCTCCCCTTCCTTCATCTCTTCTTCACTCTGCCTTTCCCTCGCTTTCCTTCTGCCTTCCATATCGCTCCCTTTCCCTCGCTTTCCTTCTCCCCTCCCTCTCTCTTCTTTTCCCTCATCTCTCTCCCTCATCTCTCTCCCTCATCTCTCTCCTAGTTTCTTCTCTCTCCTCCCTCCCCCCTCAGCTTCCCTCCCTTTCCTCCCTCCCCCCTCAGCTTCCCTCCCTTTCCTCCCTCCCTTACCTCTCCCTCTCCCTTTGTACTGTGCTGCCCTCTTCCTTCCTCCTGGTGTTGTTTCTCTATGTTTATCAAAATTCCTTAAGTTCATACAAGAAGCCACTCCATATTCTCCTGCCTCCCTCTCTCTCCCACATCTTCGCTTCTCCCTTTCCCTTCCTCTTCTGGCTGTCTTTGGTCCTTCCTTTCCTTTCTCTTCTAGCCTTCTTTTCCTTCCTTCCCTTTCTCCACTGTCTTTCTTCCTTCCCATCACCTCAGCTTTCCCATCCCTTTCCCTCATCCTTCCATTCTCCCTTCTTCCTTCTCAGTTCTCGGTAGCTCCCTTTCCCGGTATCGTGCACTTCCGTCCTTCTTTCCTTCCTTGTTTTCTTCCTTCCCCCTTTCATCCCTCATGGCCATTCTTCCTTTCTTTCCTCTCTTCCCTTCCTTCCATGCATACTCCTTTCTTTCTCCTTCCCCATCACGGACTCAAAACTTTCTCTCCCGATCCACGTCCCTCCATTTTCCTCTCCTCCTCCTTTCTTCCCATTTCTTTCTTTCCTTCCTCCTTCATCTCCTTCCGTCACTCCTCCTCTCCTACTCCACCCCTTTTTCTCCTGCTTCCTTTCCCTCCTTCATTCCCTTCCCCTTCCCTCCCTCCTCTTCTTCTCCTTCCTTCCCACCTCCCCTCCCTCCCTTCTTCCTTCCTGGTGATAATATGCCCCGTCCATCCCCTCCACCGGTGTTGTTAGTCCCCTCCTCCCTCACCTTCCCTCTTCCTTCTTTCCTTCTTCCTATCCTCCTCCTCTCCTTCCATCTCTCCTTCCTTCCTTCCTTGTAGTGGTATTGTGTTCCGTTCATCCCCTCCACCGGTATTGCTTCCCCTCCTTCCCACTTCCTTCATTCCTTCATCAGTTCCTCATTCCTTACCTCGCTCTGTCCATCCTTTCTTCTGGTATTCTCTTCCGTTGTCCTCCTGTCCCTCCTTCCAACTTCCTTCGTTCCATCTCCCAGTTCTCCCTTCCGATATTGTCCACTTCCCTCCCCCCCCCTCCTTCCTTCTTTCCCTCCCTCCTTCCCTTCCTCCCACCATCCCTCCTTCCCTCGTTCCCTCCCTCCCTCCCTCCTTCTTTTCCTCCCTCCTTCCCTCCGGTATTGTGTTGGTTGCGTCCCCTCCACCGGTATTGTTTCCTCCCGGTATCTGATTGACCCGACACAGCGCCGCGTCACTCCGGCCAAATTGCCATGCACCAGTTTAATTAGTACGGCCCACAGTTGCTATAATGGACACACACACACACACACACACACACACGTTAGTAATATGCCTTAGTGTTTGGCCCTGCTTGCGGTGTGTGTGTGTGTGTGTGTGTGTTTTGTAATGACGGCATATTAGTGGCGCCGAGGCCGTAGTTAAAGTGGTGGAATCGGTATCTGTTAACTTTGTTGTCATTGCTGTGCTGGGAATCGAACCTGGGACTGACGGATGAGAGCCAGGCAGCCTTCCACTGTACCACACCAGGTATAACTTGTCTCCCATTATTGCAGGTTTTAGTGATCGGTGTCTGTGTGTACTCTATGTATGTATTGTGTATGTGTATCTGCCTAGTAATATTAACAGTATAATGTCCTCTACGCCTGACCCGGGCCGTACCAAAATTGGCCTAAACGTAATGTGTAGGAAGGAGTCCATCGTGGTGCACATCGATGAGGGGTCAAAGGTCATGAGTCAAGGTCAAGTTTGTAGTGTGGCGTGATAACATGAATGTCTAATACGATCAGAGGCCAAGGTCATGGGTCAAAGTGAAATTCGGACGCGGTGTCAATGCTCTTCCAGTACTCTGTGTAGTTAATAAGGCGCTGCTCCGGTGTGACGCACTTGGTTGTGTTGGGTTGCTTGATGCTGGAACGGATTTTTGTTTAGTGTAATTAGCGGAGGCCTGAGCGGTGCGATGGACCAGGTGAGGCCGGTAGGAACTAATGGAGTGAGTGATGGCTTTATCAGTTTGCTCGTTGCTTGGCTTGCTGGAGAGAGAGAGAGAGAGAGAGAGAGAGAGAGAGACGTTAATAGTATTGCCGTCAGTTGGGTTGCTTTGGTTGGTATCCGCTTCTGGCGTCACTAATATTCATTTTTATTTTAACTTTTATCTGCGGGCATAGGTGTAGGCTAACGGTGATTTTATTCCGTGTGTATAGTTTTGACGTTGTTATTTTGTGTTATACTGTACATTATTGTCATATTTCTGTCCATTCATTAACTAGTATATTATTTCTTCTATTGTGTGTGTTGTCTTTTATTACGGTAGTTATATTCAGGGGTAATTGGGTTGTAAAGAAATGGTTTAATTAGAGGCTATTGTAGTTTTTGACGGCGTAGAGTGCAAAGGTAATGGAATGTATATTGTTTAACAGCTTTCATTGACTTTATTAATACACAGCTACTACAGTCTGAGTACAGGAAGTTCATTCAGAGTAACAAAAATGGAATAAGAAGGTCCCATTGCTGTAAATTGGCTGATGAGGATAATTTCTAGTTTATTTACAACTTGGTGTTCTTTAAGCCCCATAATATGATGTGGCTGTAGTGGGAATAGAAGAGCAGTGTGAAGTTAATGATACAGCTAATATTTATACCGATACCAGCCTCACACAAACTACTACAGGGGAAAGAGATAATAGTGTGGCCGAGCTGGGGTCCCTGCTCTTGACCAGAATCGTATGCTGTGTTGTACTTGGTCATGAAAATGAAATGTTTGGTATATTGTTTTCGCCCCCCCTCCCGTGTGTGTGTGTGTGTGTGTGTGTGTGTGTGTGTGTGTGTGTGTGTAACTTAGACTGTTTTGATCACTTAGGCCAAACTTGGTGGAAGGGTTGAGGGTCAGTCATGGAGCGATTTTGAGAACGCTTGGTCTGAGGTCAAGGCCACAGAGTCTGGTTAAAGCTTCAGCCCTTTAACCAGTCATAGGGTGCGGGGTTTGGACTCTTCTAGTACTTTTGTTTTTTATTTATCGGTCCATTTCCGTGGCCAATAAAGCGGTGTGTATGTAGTCGAAGCAGAGTACAAAGTGTGTATTTGTGACTAAATGAATAGGCTGGTTTGGTATGACATTCGAGATGGTCCAGTCCCCCACCACACTTCCTTTAACCACACTCTCCCCAAAATGTTAGTTCGGTACAGTTTACTGACACTTTGCCCAACTTTGTACCCTATGGTATTTTAATGGGCGCTACACAATTCTCAAGTCAGTTTTGTGCTTCAAACTATTCTTACCATGGGGAATGCATTTGCTATATAGCTCACGAGGGGATTTGAAGTTTTTGCACATGTACTTGTCCACTTGATTAATTGTACTGTGGCGTGTTAAGAGGATTGTGCTTTTCACTGTTAGTCAGGTTGAAGAGTACATTTAAAAAAGAATACTCATTCAGTCTGGTGGCGTCTTTCGTAACTGTATTGTGAGAGCTGCCAGGTGATTCTCACTTTACAACACTACTACTGAAGGAGCCAACACAGGCCATATCCAACCATTCCATTTCAGTAATCTCTATCAGAATATTTCTTCCCTTCCTTTTTTCTTTGTCTTTTCTTTCTTTCTTTCCCTCCCCCCCCCCTTTTTTTTTTTTGCTGGTAATATTATAGTAGAAAATACGTTAAGGGATTGAAGGAATTATTCCCTCCCAGTGTGAATCGCCAGTCCAATATTTGACTAAGTGACGAGGTTTGGTTTACCCTCGTGTGCATGGCGGATGAGGGACCAGCGTCAATGTGTATCGGGATCATCCTGACTCTTTGTACCCATACCACTTTACTACTTTGGTGGGTGGACTCCGTGATGTATATACCTAATCCATCACTCCATCCCTCACACCTCCTGTAACACTATCATCACCACACCTCACACCACCCCTCACACCTCTTGTAACACTATCATCACCACACCTCTTACCATCCCTCACACCCCCCCTCACACCACCCCTCACACCCCCTCTCACACCACGCCACTCAGCACCCCTCACACCACGTCTTTCACCCCTCAGTCTTATTACCATCCCTCACTGCTCTCTGCGCCCTCACCCTTGTCTCATCATGCCTTACACCATCTCTCATTATCCCTCCTCATCCATCTCACCACTCGTTCTGTAGCACCATCATCATAGTCACCACCACCACCACCACTCACTCCTCTCATCCCCTCAACACCTCTCGCCATCCCTCACCCCTCTCTTCTTTCCTAACCTCCCTCTCACTATATATATATATATATATATATATATATATATATATATATATATATATATATATATATATATATATATCTTGCATATTTCACCATTCTCTCCCCATCCACGTCACCACTCAACCATCATCCTTGTAACCCCCCCTCACTCCTCCCTTACCTCCCCTCCCATTCCCACACCCTACTCATCCCCCTCCCTCTCTACCCCACACCCCCTCATCACTCGCACTGTAGTACCCATCAGCTTGGTCGACGTGGGTGAATGGCTACACACACACACACACACACACACACACACACGTTATGGCGCCATTGTCAAGATATATTACATTGGGGCCCGGCAGACGCGTACGGTACTAGTATTGACGCCAGCAAATACTACGCGTATATTGGCTGGTGTCAGTGTCGTGTGTACTACCTGTATATGCAGTATTGGGTATTTACACCGTCACTACCAGCAGGATTTTATATTGCATTGCCTATATATTCGTTATTTACACGACGAGCGTCACTTTAGTTTGCTCTGCGTCGTATAACTAAATTTTGCTTTGCTTCGTTTGGTTTTATTTTCTCTGGTTTTGTTTATCTCTGACGTGTTTGATTTGGTCTGTATCTGTATCGTTCCGTATTAGTTTCCATTGCAGAAACCCGGACCTTCTCATTGGAGGAAGATTGATAACCAAAATGAATCCTTCCCTATACTGACGAAGTACGAATGGGGAAGAGGTGTCAAGAAGAGTGATGCTGGTGAAAGTTAGTGTTGTACTGGCTGTTTGCACGTGTTCTAGTCGTATATATATCATGTTAGATCCGACATGGTGCGAGCGTGTGCAACAGTTTCAAGGGACACACAACTAGTACCCGTTTTAAATGTCTGCCGGGGCGTAGGTTTGAACGTTGGTCTAGGGGCTCACACATCAGGAGCTGGGTACGCTATCCACCGAGGCAGTCCGGACATTATCTTCGCCTTGAAGGTCCATAGTGCCTCTCTGCAGGCTGGGGAAAAAGAATGTAATAACTCCTTCACTACATCCATTTGTGTTTTATCCTTGTCGCGTAGTTGTGGAGAGGTCATTGAAGATTTTTGCCAACCCTTCCTGTTCAGTGTATCTTGAACTGAGGGAAATCGTCTGTGGGGAAAAAATATTAATGCGTTTTTGTGGCTGAAGGGGTGAAAGCCAAACAAACATTATATGGGCTGTGCTTGGCGTGTTATCATAAAAATTGAATGTGTTTGTCTGCAGGTAAGAGCGGTTTGCCAGCCTACCTCAGAGGGAGAGAGAGAGAGAGAGAGAGCTTTGTGTGTGTGTGTGTGTGTGTGTGTCTGTGTGTGTGTGTGTGTGTGTGTGTACCGGAAATACGACTGTTGTTTAGTGTGTGGTATGACAAAGTGATGTAGGACAGGAATGTGGTAGGACAGAAGTAAATGAGGTAGGACAGGAGTGTGTGTGGTTAAACATGAATACCACACAGATTGATGTCTGGTCTAATGGTACTGTGAGTGTAGTAGGAGAGGAAGGATGTGGTAGTACAGTTTGGTATGGCAGGACAGAAGTGCTGTGGTGTGGTGTGGTGTGGTAGGTAGTGTGGCAGTTATCAGGCATGTCTGAGGACTCGTGTCTGCCACTGGCGTGTCAACGGATGTAAACACTTGAGGCTGAGAGAGAGAGAGAGAGAGAGAGAGAGAGAGAGAGAAGGGAGGGAGGGAGCATGTATATTGGAAGGGGGGAGGGAAGGAGAGGTAGGTAGGAAAGGGAAAGGATTAAAATAAATATGTAGCTCGTAGGAAAGAAGGGAACAGAGTTAGTTTCGAAGAGGTAGTTACGAAGGAGGAAGGAAGGGAGATAGGTAGGTAGGTAGGAAGGTGGGGAGAGGAAAGTGAGTTAATAGGTAGGAGAAAAATGAGAGAGGAAGGTAGGTAGGAAGGGAGAAGAAAGACAGGCAGGTACTTAGATAGGTGGAAGAAAGTAAGGTAGGTAGAGAAGGAGGAGGAGGAATGAGAGGAAAGAGGGGATGGGTAGATGAATGAGTGAGGCAAAGGGTAGACAAGAGCAAAAGAGAAGAATGGAGACGGGATGATTGTAGGAGAGGAGGAAGGAATTGAGAGGAGCTTCAGGAGAGATGAGGAGGAAGAGAGGAGGGGAGAAATGTCAATTGGAAGGATTACTAGAAATGAAGGAGGGAATTTGAGAAGGGCTGGGAAGGGGGGAGGAGGCTGGGAGAGAATGGATGGAGGTAGGGAGGAGAGTAGTAGAGAATGGAGGGAGGTAGGGAGGGAAGAGGAGAGAATGGATGGAGGTAGGGAGGAGAGTAGTAGAGAATAGAGGGAGGTAGGGAGGGAAGAGGAGAATATAGGATGAGAATGAGAAAGGACTAATGAAGGAAAAGAATGAAGACCTGGAAGAAGTTAGGGAATGAGGAGAGGGAAGGAAGGAGGGAAGAGAGTAATATGGATGAGAGAGAGAGAAAGAGAGGGGGGGGGTTGAAGAAAGGAAAATGGGAGAGGAGAGCGAAGTGAAGGAAGATGGGTGAGAGGTGAGGGAAGAGAATGAGGGGAATGGAAGGAGAAAGGAAAGGAAGGAGGGAAGAGAATAAAGGGAAGGAGGAATGTGAGGGGGAGGAGAGGGAAGGAAATGGAGGTATGAAGAAGGATAGAGGGTAATTAGTGGAGGAGGGAAGGGGGAAAAATAAGAGATAAAAGGAGAAGGAAAAGAAGGAATTAAATGAGGGAAAGAAAGGAGGGCAGGAAAATGGAGAGAGAAATGAAGAAAAAACGATATTGAAGAAAGTGAAAAAGTAGAATTGGAAGAACAGGGGTTGGAGAAATAGTGGGGAATGAAGGAAAGCAGAGAAGAAAGGAAAGAATGAGGAGTGGAGAAAAAGTAGAAGGAAAGGGAGAGGGGAAGGAGGAGAGGTAGAAGAAAGAGGGTAATAAAAAGAAAACGACAACGAAAAAAAATGTAACAAAGAAGAAGGGATAAAGAGGAAAAGAAGGGCGGGTGGGGGGAAGAAGGTGGGATGAGAGAGGGGCGTGAAGAGGACGGAGGGAAAGAGCGGGAAAGGAACAGGGAAGGAAGGAGCGAGGGAGGAAGGGGGATGGAGAGGGAGGGGTGGCACGAAATGAGGGAGGAATCGGGGGGAGGGAAAGGAGTGAAGGTATGAGTGGAGGGAGAGAGGAAGGAAAAAATTAAGGCCAATAAGTGTTGATAGGCTCACGTGACTATATGTAGAAAAGCGGAGAAGGAAGTGTGTGTGTGTGTGTGTGTGTGTGTGTGTGTGTGTGTGTGTGTGTGTGTGAGAGAGAGAGAGAGAGAGAGAGGTCAGCAATAATTCAGAGGGGTGAGGGGAACAGCAGTTGTATCAGAGATGACCCCTGCCCTTCCCCTCATACACACACCTCCTGCACTTCTTTCATTTCCTCACTCATTCATTACCACATTTGGCTTACGTGGTTTTTACCTGGTGTTCACAGTATTTGTTATTTATTATTGGTATTGCTATTGATGCTGTTATTGTTATTATTGCTATTACTGGTAGTAGTGGTAGTAGTGTTACCGTATTGTTATTAGTAGTAGTGGTAATCGTAGTAGTAATAGTAGCAGTGGAAGTAGTAATAGTAATAGTTTATTATTATTATTATTATTAATTATTATTATTATTATTAATATTATTACTGATATTATTACTGTTATTATTATTAGTTTCTCAGCTTTTAACTACTGCCGTCACTCTTATTTTCATCTCATGTAATTAAACTCCTACGCACACTTTCGCATTTCTGTGTAGTGACATTTATTCCTTTAATTATTTTTTGTTCACTGTTATTTTCAGTGTTCATCACTTGTGTTACGCGTCACTCTCCTCCTCACATCATTCTTCGTGTGTTCTGTGTTCATCTTTATTTGCTATACTACGCCATCAGTGTTCCCCTGTACGTTATTTACTGCATTCTGACATCGATATAATTTGCGTACATAACATACAGTGTAAAAGTAATGTGCCATGTCCAGAAATAAGTTGGTGAGGAGGAGGTGTTAGGGAGCTGCCTTACCCGACCACAATGTGGGTCATGGACTTGTTTGTTATTCTTCCCTAGTTTTATTCATATATCTTTCCCGCCGTTCATTTATCGTTTAGTAAATATATTCTAGCTTTATTGCAACGTTCATGGTTACTTACATCTCTTCCTTAGACGTTGTGTTTAATTAAATTCTCTGCTTTTTTTTTTTTTCTCAATTTTCTTCAGTAATCATTTCTTGTCGTATTATAATTTTTGTTTTCTCTGTTTTCATTCATTGTTTCTTCATACCTTTTTCTTTGGCCTTCCATTCCATCAGTTTTTATCAGTTTGTCCAGCCGCACATCCCTCCCTCCCTCCCTCCATCCATCTGTCCAGCCAGCCATCCATCCATCCATCCATCTGTCCATCTGTCCATCCATCCATCTCTGTCGGATTGTTATGTACAGAATGTAGCTATATGTATACATGTCTGTTTGCTCGTCTGTAAGTAATGCCATACATCAGTCTATATGTCTGTCCATCTCATCTTTCAGTTTAAACGTGGCAGTTTGTACGTCAACCTTTCCATCCATCCATATCTGTATCTATCTGTCTATCTATCTATCTATCCATCTGTTTATTTGTGTGTCAGTTTGTCTGTCTGTATATCAACCCATCCATCCATGCGTCTATTTACTGTATATACAGTAGTTGTGCAGCGATACATATCTGTCTCATCCAATCATCCATACATGTCTGTATATAGTTATCCGCCTGAGTCCATCCATATCTGTGTGTGTAAATAGTTATCTGTCTGGCAGTCCATCCATCCATCCTTCAAACCATCCAACCCCCGTCTCAGTGTTTCCTCCTTGCCTTCCTTTATCGCTGCCTCAAATAACAGTCGCCATTGCTTCTCACTGACAACTCCTTCACTCGTCTTTGTTTTTACTTCTTCTTTCCTTGAGCGTGTTTCTTCTGGAATCATTTTTATCACTTCTTTTTCTTCCACTTGTTTTCTTTATTCATCTTTCCTTGTCTCTTTCTAGTCTTCTACATTTCTTCCGGCCTTCCATTTTTCCTTCTCCTTCGTCTGTCTTTTTCTCTTTTGCTTCCTGTTCCTTTTCCTTTAATGTTATTTTCTGCTATTTATACCCTGCATTCTTTGGCCTCTTTTCCTTACCGATTCTTCTCTCCCTGCCATTCTCATCCCACTTCTTTCCCTTCATCATTCCTGTACACACCCTTCTTGACCTCCCCCCCCCCCCATTTTTTTTCCCCTGTATTTCTTATTGCACTCTTTTCTTTCTTGTTGGCCAGTGCTCTTATTGCTCCTTTCCCACTAGCCTTTCATCTCTTACTGTCCTCTCTCTCTCTCTCTCTCTCTCTCTCTCTCTCTCTCTCTCTCTCTCTCTCTCTCTCTCTCTCTCTCTCTCATCCCTTCCACGCACTGTTTCCTCTCTTACTGATTCATCATTTCTCCCTCCCTCTTCTCTTTCACCTTTCATCCTTTTGCTTGTCTTTTGTTGTTCCTCTGATATCCCTCCTGCTCTTCCTATGACCGTGCTCACCTTCTCTCCCTTTCCCATGTAGTTTTTCTCCCCACTCCCCCATTCGCCCCTTCATTCTCTGTCTTCCTTTCTTGTTTCTTCCCTTCTCCTCCCCTCGTTATCCCTCTCCCCCATTTTCCCCTCGTTTTTCTCCCTCTCGTCCCCTTTTTCAGCGCCATTGTCTTTTGCCTCCCCTCTTTATCTTCATCCCCTTTTCTCTCTCCCACATTTTTCCTTCCCCTTATTTTTTCCCTCGTCTTTCTTTCCCTACTCTCCCTCACCCTACTCTCCCTCACCCTACTCTCCCTCACCGTTCTTGTGGCTCGTGTACTTTTTCCCCACGCCTCTTCTTTTTACTCTCTCTCCCCCATTTCTCTCCCTCCCCCCATCTTTCCCTCCCTCCATTTTTCCCTTTCCCCTCAGCTTCCCCCTCTCCTCATTCTTGTACATCCACATTCTTTCCCTATCCCTCTTTTTCCCTTCCCTCATTTTTCCCTCCTGTTTATCCCTGTCTCTTGGCGTCTTTCCCCCTCTTCTCTAATTATTTCCTTTCCCATTTTTCTCCCCCACTCCTTCTCCCTCTCCCTGTATTCTTACTTTCCACACATTTTTCCTTCTTCCCTCTCTCCCTCTCACTTTCTCCTTACTTCCTTCTCTCCCCCCCTTTTCTCCTCTACCCCCCTCCGCTCTCCGCTTTTTCCCACTCCCCTGCTCTGTCTCTTCATCTCTGCTGCCTCTCTTCACCCTCTTTCTTTCTCCTCTCACCCCTCTCCCTTTCTTTTTCTTCTTTCTCCCCTCTCCCTCTTTCTTTCTCCCCTCTCCCTCTTTCTTTCTCCCCTCTCCCTCTTTCTTTCTCCCCTCTCCCCTCTCCCTCTTTCTTTCTCCTCTCTCCTCACTCCCTCATTCTTTCTCTTCTCTCCCCTCTCCCTCTTTCTTTCTTCTCTCTCCCTTCTCGCTCTTTCTCTTCTCTCCCTTCTCCCTCTTGCTCTCCTCCTCTCCCCTCTCCCTCTTTCTTTCTCCTCTCTTCTTTCTTCCTCTTTCTTTCTCCTCTCTTCCTTCTCCCTCATTCTTTCTCCTCTCTCCCCTCTCCCTCTTCTTGTACCCTATGTTCCTGTTGTCCCTTCCACCCCCTGCCCTCTGCCTCTACCCTAGTATTTTATATTTTGCAAAAGGTTGCTCTACTATTTCACCCTCCTCTTGTACGTTCTCTCTCTCTCTCTCTCTCTCTGCTATATATCTTTGCTATCTCTCGTTTCTGTCTTATCTCCTGTCTCTTCTTCACCATTTCTCTCCATGTCTTCCTCTCTCCTCTTCTTCATCTCTGAGTTTCAGTCTTTCTTCTCAAAATCTTCTCATCTCATCCCCTTCTTATAAGTCATTTTTCCTTTCTCCTCCTCCTCCTCCTCCTCCTCTGTCCATAATATTCCTCTCCATCTTCTTCCTCTCCAGATCAACTTCGCCCTCCCTTGCCACAGTCACCCTACCCTGAATCGTTCCTCCCTCTCTCATTTCCATCATCATTGTCTCTCTCTCTCTCTCTCTCTCTCACACACACACACACACACACACACACACACACACACACACACACACACACACACACACACACACACACACACACACACACACACACACACACACACACACACACACACACACACACACACACACCCTTCCCTCGTTCCTGCCTTCATCTTACAACTTCTTCCCCTCCGTCTTGCAATTCCCTCGTCTCCTTCTCCCTTTGTCTTCTCCCCTCGTCCTTTTCCCTCTTCCTTCTCCTCCTATCGCTTTCCCCTCTTCCTTGTCTTTCTCTTCTTCTCCCCTGGCTCCCCGATCTTCCTCCTCCTCCACTTCTTCCTCCTCCTTGTTCGTCTTCCTCCTCCTTGCTCTTCTTCCGTCGCGTCCCTTCTAAATTTTCCCTGTAGCTTTCTCCCTTTTGCTTTCCTTGTCGTCGTCGTTTTCACTTTCCCGGGTCAGTTTTATCTTCCTTCCTCTTCTTCCTCTTCTCAGTTTTGGCTTGACCTCTTGCATTCCCTCTCCCTCTCCCTCTTCATGTGTTCCTTTATTTCTTCTCCCTTCCATCTTCTCTTCTTCCCTTTACTCCTTCGTCCTTTTCTTCCTCCTTCCTTCTCCTCTTCTTCCTCCTCTCTCCTCTTCCTCCTCCTTCCTCCTCCTCTTCTTCCTCCTTCCTCCTCCTCTTCCTCCTCCTTCCTCCTCCTCTTCTTCCTCCTTCCTCCTCCTCTTCTTCCTTCTTCCTCCTCATCTTCTTCCTCCTTCCTCCCCCTCGTCTTCATCTCGGTCGTCTCCTTGGCTTTGTTCACGCTGCCGCTTTCATCTCGTGCCTCCGTCCTTGGCTGGGCCTGGTGGGGCTTTGAAGATCATTTTACAGTAATTATGCAGTATAGTAGGCCGTGCTTTAGTTCTCCTTATTCTCATCATTTTCGTACCCGTCACCATTCCCGTATAATTGTTGTCATCATCATCGTCGTCGTCGTCGTCGTCGTCGTCGTTCATCGTCTTCAGTTTCGTCATCATCATCATCGTTGTTGTTAGCGCCATTGTCAGTATCGTCATCATCATCATCATCATCATCATCATCATCATCATCATCATCATCATCATCATCATCATCATCATAGTCGTCGTCGTCGTCGTCAGCGTCCTATTTCAGAGCAGCAAATGTGATTCACCGGACCTTGATTACAAAGGTGTATGCAAAGGTTAATCTAATATAAAGGTAAGTCCACTGTTTGATCCGTTTACCTGATTATAAAGCACATGATACCTACCTCCTACAAGCTGTGCACGTATGGCATTTATATTGTATTCCTGCAATATCTAGATGACTTTATTGAGTTTTGGAGAGTTTTATTATATTTTTTGTTACTCAGGGGCTTAATCTCAACATATGAAGAAAATGGTATGGAGGAAAGAAGAATATATCAGATAATCCATGCTGGTATTGAAGGAGCCTGCTAATTAATACACCTTATCATCTACACCCCTGATAAACCCGGCAGCCGGAGTAATTACCGTAGATGAGCTAATTATCCCCAGCCTGTTTATGTAAAGTCCATCAGGTGCCCCTCTACCTTTTTCCATTGGCATATTTAATTACCTGCGCTGTAATTAGCACATTTAGTTCAAGACGAGGGGCTGCTTAAGTTTGACCCTTTGACTACGATGACGCCCATATGTACACACACACACACACACACACACAGAGCGAGAGAGAGAGAGAGACAGAGAGTATCGTGCCAAAACTGAACGAATACATGACGGAAGAATCGAAGCATCTGAAACACGCCGTGGTAGAGATGGGGGTTTCACTGTATTTCACCAAGTTTAATGTTCTTCAGACGGAACTGGGGAGATTAAACTCTCTGACGATTTTATTTCGCTAAGGGAGACGTCTTGTAGGAGTGAAGGGTAGAAAATGTTAATTCTTTACTAACTACTAGGGTTTATTTTAACACGTTTTCTTCGGAGTACCTCAGTGATTTGATTTACTTCAGGACAGACCTCTCGTTGGAAAGGCAATAGAAAAATCTGGCAGTTCTGAATTTTACTTTTTGTCCATTTTTCTCTTCTTTTTCTTGTTCATTTTTCTTTCCGTTTTTTTCTTTTTTCATTTTTTCTTTTCTTTTTTTCACATCCGTCTGTCGCCAATTAATACTTTTGCTGCGTAGGAATTCACTCAACTGAAATCAATTGTTTGATTTTAGCAGGAAAAAATATCACTTAAACCATGGCACTGGAAGGGTATAAGAGAAAGCTTTTAAACTTTATCTGCCTCGCTATTCTCTCGGTAGACTGATATTGTGTACAGTTATCCAGTGTAAAATCCCATGCCCAACTATTGGAACGATTGTCTTAACTCCACTGGAATGGAGTGTTTTATAGTGTACGCTGCTACCGACACACGCTATTTTTTGCTAGCGGTAGTTTTGGAAGTGTCTCATAATAGTAAGCAAATTAGCCTAACGAAAGCTTTATTGTATCTAACCATCATTTTGAAAAATCTCTCCACAGCTTAGTGAGATTATGTAGTTGTGGCGAGTGTGAAAGAGGGGAGACCATCCTGGCCAAGGGATTAACCATTTCCACTCTTTTTTTTGTATATACCATTGATGCCACCAGACCTTTTGGTTGAGTTTTAAAGGGATGTTTGGAACTAGAGGATTTATATGTAGCATTCCTTAACTCCGTCACTGCTGCTCTCCTATTCCAAGGTGGGTGAAGCAAGAATACAATATAAACACGTCACGAAATTGCTGGTGTTAATAGAGTTAGTATATACCCCCTGCGCTACAATACCGTCCTCATAGCCTGAATCAAATCATGTGACGGCATCGGGAATGAAATACTGAAGGACGTGAAAAATGTATAACGTACTGAACGTAAGCGCCTGTGTGTGTGTTCAGAACTCGAGTGATTTTTGAAAGGCAATTGAACGTAAGTAAGCGAAGTGGAGATTTGAAACGACACTTACCTGCATTTGACGAAACATGTTGATGATTATTACAGACGCTGTATTTTACCTGACATTTTGATAATTTTATAAGATACGGTGATAATACGGTATTTTACGAAGCATTATGATACCTTGTTACGAGACACTTCAATACGGTTTCATCAAGACATTTTCATACTTATTTACGAGATATGGTATTTTACTAGAGTCTCCTGCCATTTTACGAGAGTTTTCCGCTATTTTACGAGATTTTCCTACTGTTTGACGAGTCATTGTCCCACTGTTTCACGGGCCATTTTCCAACTGTTTTACGGGTCATTTTCTTACTGTTTTATGAGTCATTTTCTTACTGTTTTATGAGTCATTTTCGTACTGTTTTATGAGTCATTTTCTTACTGTTTTATGAGTCATTTTCGTACTGTTTTATGAGTCATTTTCTTACTGTTTTATGAGTCATTTTCTTACTGTTTTATGAGTCATTTTCGTACTGTTTTATGAGTCATTTTCGTACTGTTTTATGAGTCATTTTCGTACTGTTTTATGGGTCATTTTCGTACTGTTTTATGAGTCATTTTCGTACTGTTTTATGAGTCATTTTCTTACTGTTTTATGAGTCATTTTCGTACTGTTTTATGGGTCATTTTCGTACTGTTTTATGAGTCATTTTCTTACTGTTTTACGGGTCATTTTCATACTATTTACGAGTCATTTTCTTACTGTTTTATGAGTCATTTTCTTACTGTTTTATGAGTCATTTTCTTACTGTTTTATGAGTCATTTTCGTACTTTTTGCACGTGCCATTTTCCTACTGTTTTACAGGTCATTTTCCTACTGTTTTTACGGGTATTTTCCTATTTTGTTCGAGTCATTTTCCTACTGTTTTCGAGTCATTTTCCTGCTGTTTTACGAGTCATTTTCCTACTGCTTTTCGAGTCTTTTCCTGCTGCTTTACGAGTCATTTTCCTACTGCTTTACGAATCATTTTTCTGCTTCTTTACTGGTCATTGTCCTGATGTTTTACGAGTCATTTTCTTACCATTTTACGGAATTTTCATACATTAACGAAATTTCCATACTGTTTTACGGGTAACTTTCCTAGTGTTTTGCGTGTCATTTACCTACTGTTTTACGGGTCATTTACCTACTGTTTTACGGGTCATTTACCTACTGTTTTACGGGTCATTTACCTACTGTTTTACGGGTCAGTTTCAGACTTACGAGATTTTCATACTTTTTACCAGTCATTTTCTTACTGTATTACGAGACATTTAATAAGATTACAGGGACATTCTGTGATACTTCTATACAGAACACTGGAATTCTCTCTCTCTCTCTCTCTCTCTCTCTCTCTCTCTCTCTCTCTCTCTCTCTCTCTCTCACACACACACACACACACACACACACACACACACACACACACACACACACACACACACACACACACACACACACACACACACACACACACACACACACACACACACACACACACACACACACACACACACACACACACACACACACACACACAGGTGGTGGAGTGAGTGGGCGTAATTTAAGTATATAAAGTAAATATACCAAAAGGTCATGATGGTTGACCTGGGAAGAAATAAAAAAGCCACTAATGAAAGGCATTTAACAAGGAACAATGGCGTGTCTATTTCAGCATCCTCTCTCTCTCTCTCTCTCTCTCTCTCTCTCTCTCTCTCTCTCTCTCTCTCTCCTCTTCTCTGCTCTTCTCTTCTCTCTTTCCCTACCATTCTTTTCACTTCATTGCGTCTTCGCTTCATTTGACATCCTTTGCTTTGCCTTGCCTTCCCTTGGCTTGCCTTGCCTTGCCTTGCCATCCCTTGCCATACCTTTCCTTTCCTTGCCTTGCCTTGCCTTGCTATGCCATACCTTTCCTTGCCTTGCCATGCCTTGCCATACCTTTCCTTGCCTTGCCTTGCCATCCCTTGCCTTGCCTTGCCTTGCTATGCCATACCTTTCCTTGCCTTTCCTTGCTATGCCATACCTTGCCTTGCCGTGCCTTGCCATGCCTTGCCGCGCCTTGCCTTGCCTTGCTTTGCCTCCGACTCACCCAGAGCATCCTCTTCATTACCTCTTAACCTCGTTTCTGTCACATCCTTTCTGCTCTTTTCCGTTTTTCCCTTCCCAGTACACCAATCCCTCATCAGTCTCTCTCTTCCTTTTCCTTCCTCCTGCCTCTATCACCCCCTTCCTTCATCTTCCCGTCTCCCCCTTCCCTCCCTCTCTACACCAACCCTCTTTCCATCACCCCTCTCCTTCCCTTCTCTCCCCTTTCGCTACTTCCTTCAGCCCCCGCTCTTTATCATCCTCTTCCTACCTCTCCCCCTTCTCTCCCTCTCTTCATCATCTCCTTTACTTCCCTGTCTCCCTTACCCCTACCTCTTTATTCCTGCCTCTCCTCTCCCTTCCTTTCGCCCCTACTCTCTTCTTTTTCATCATAGGTTTAGCGGAGAATGGGGAAGGTTAGAGGAGAAAGGGAAATTGGATGGAAAGGAGTATACAGTATAATGGTAAAGTAGAGATGTATGGGTTAGGTTATGTTGTAGGGGGTAAGAACCTTTTACCTCTCCACCTTATTTATGTGGTGTGTGTGTGTGTGTGTGTGTGTGTGTGTGTGTGTGTGTGTGTGTGTGTGTGTGTGAATTTTGAGTTTGTGTTTTAAGTAATTAAGTTAGGCTCGTATAACTCACTATGAACTGACTGTCATTATCTGGTGTTAGGTGTAATAGAAAACTAGAGGTTGTCCGATCATAGGGGGTTAATTGTAACTATATTAATTTTCACAGGCCCTTATGACTCAGTTTAATAAAATCGTCTGCCTTTGAGTGTAATGTAATACTAAAATTGTCCTGATCACCAAAGCTTAAACTGTTGGATTCAGCTTAAATCCTCATCATGACCCCTTTCTTCCCTCCTCCCTTCTTTTCCTTCCTTCCTTCCTTCCTTCCTTCCTTCCTTCCTTCCTTCCCTGCTCTTCTTTCTTTCCTGTTTCCGTCACATGCACCCGACCTGCTCGCCTCTGCCTGGTGGCACCGTAATGGAAGCAGTAATCAATCAGCCAACGTTATGGTGCACCTCTCTGTCCCCCAGCCCCTCATCCTACTGGTTTCCTTACTCCCTCTGCCCTTTACCTCTTCCTTCTCTCCCTATCCATTCCCACCCTTCGTATGTTCGTTTTCCTTTCTCCCCGTCCACTCCCTCCCTTCAATCTCTCCCTATTCTCCCTCCCATCTCAGTTTCCTCATCATTTCTCAGTCGCTCCTTCCTCTGATCCTCTCCCTTCTCGCACTTCCTCCTCTGCGCCTCTCCCTCGCTTGGTATCTCTCCAAAGGTCGGATTCTGAGAGGCATTGGAGACTTTATAATACCTTTCCCTTTCCTTTTTTTTTTTTTTTTTTTTTTTTTTTTTTTTTTTTGTCATTACACCTCAGTCTCCACCTGCATATTAGTAAAAAAAAAAAAAAAAGTACTGGTATTGAAATGATAGTAGTGATTGTTAACGTGTAATAGGCGAAATAAATCGGTAAGGAAGAGGTGTTACGAAGCCTCCTGTGCATAGAATACTGGCCCAGATCTTTCTCTTTGCCCCTTCTTCGTTCCCCGCCTCAATAAGAAACAATAATTACTCAGACAACGTTAAGGTGCACGTCTCAATCCCCACTCGTCCCCATCACCACATTCCCTGCCCCTTCACTACCCCTAACTCACTCACTCTCTCTCTCTCTCTCTCTCTCTCTCTCTCTCTCTCTCTCTCTCTCTCTCTTTCTCTCCCTCTTTTCCCTCCTTTCCCCTTCCCGCCTCTTTTTTCATGCTTCGTTCCTCGTAACCCTTTCTCACTCCCTTTCCCTCCTCTCTATCCCTTTTTCTCATCCATTCTTCCTTTTCATCTATTCTTCCATCGTCCAGGTTCTCCCCTCTCCTTCCATCCCCTACCCCCATTCTCTACCCCCCCTCTCCTTTTTCTTTGGCCCTTTCTCTCCCTCCTCCCCTCCCCCGTTCCCCTCCCCCCCTCTCCCCACCACCGCCACCTCCCCGCCTCAACTTGGTAGCGCCATAATGGAAACAGTGATTAATCAGGCTATGTTATGGTTCACCTCTCAGCTCTACCCCCTCCCCTTCCATCTTTCTCTCCCCATACTCTCCCTCCCTCTTTCCTTCTCCTCCTACCCAGTCTCTCCCCTCTCCCCTCCTTACCCTTCTTTCACCCCCTCTTT
>NC_137016.1:27149795-27159795 GCF_032717465.1 Coenobita brevimanus | reverse complement strand
ACACACACACACACACACACACACACACACACACACACACACACACACACACACACACACACACACACACACACACACACACACACACACACACACACACACACACACACACACATTCATTCATAGAGGCGACAATTTACATTCAGTAACCCACGCACCACACTTTTTGTAATAATAGCCTTTTGACGCACACACCACCCACACGCACACGCTCTCTCCTTACATAACACCCATACGTACACACCACCCTACACAACACCCACACGTACACACCACCCTACACAACACCCATACGTACACACCACCCACACGCATACGCTCTATACTTACACAACACCCCTAAGTACACAACACCCTACACAACACCCATATGTACACACCACCCACACGCACACGCTCTCTATTTACACAACACCCATACTTACACACCACCCTACACAACACCCATATGTACACACCACCCACACGCACACGCTTTCTACTTACACAACACCCTTAGGTACACACCACCCTACACAACACCCATACGTACACACCACCCACACGCACACGCTCTATATTTACACAACACAACACCCATACGTACACACCACCAACACGCACGCGCCCTATACTTACACAACACCCATACGTACACACCACCCTTCACAACACCCATACGTACACACCACCCTTCACAACACCCATACGTACACACCACCTACACTCACATGCCCTATACTTACACAGCACCCATATGCACACACCACCCACATTGTACGTATACATCACCCACAGGCACGCGCTTGATACTTACACACCACTTACACGCACACACCCACACGCACACGCTCTATACTTACACACCACCCACCCGCACACTCTATACCCACACAACTCTCATCGCACACACACTGTTCGCGCACACAACTCACTCACGCATATCAACCACACGCACACACTCTGTACTTACACACCACCCACCCGCACACACACACACACACACACACACACACACACACACACACACACACACACACACACACACACACACACACACACACACACACACACACACACACACTGTACACTTGCACACACTTGCTGTGTATTTTCACACACGTACACACCAACAGTACTTGCATACACACTCTGGACATATATATGGTGTTAGCTACGCTCTCTCACACACACACACACACACACACACACACACACACACACACACACACACACACACACACACACACACACACACACACACACACACACACACACACACACAGTGGAGGTATCCAAGGCAATGTGTACTGTTAGATGCAGGATTTTCTCAGAAAAAAGGAAATGAGAACAACATTAAGGGGAAATTACTCATCATGGAGGGACGTGACTACAGTAGCGGCGTACGACTCTGAGGTTGTCATTATCGTACCCTGGCAACCTACCATTCAAAAGTGCGTCCGATTTCGTATCATATTACACACGAATCATTATTATGCACGAATATATTACACAAGAATATTATTATACACTAACATATTATACACGAATCACATGCTTCTCACATTATACACGATATCAGACGCACTTTTGAATGGTAGGTTGCCAGGGCACGATAATAACAACCTCAGAGTCGCGCGCCACGACTATAGCAGAGTTCCACAGGGCTCAGTGCTGGCACCAATTATGTTTTTACTATATATAAATGATATAGACAGTAACACTGGAAATGGAAGCTATCTAACTGTGTTTGCGGATGATGCAAAAATTCAAAGGGAAATTACTGACACAGATTCTAGCAAAGAGCTGCAAGAGGAATTAAACAAGCTTCATGAATGGAGCAATAAATGGCAAATGGAATTTAATGTGGACAAGTGTCATGTAACTAAGTTTAGTAAAAGTGAGAAAAGACCAGATTGGGATTATAAGTTAGGAAGATCAACCATACACATATCAGAAAGGGAGAAGGACCTAGGAGCCATTGTCAGTAACAGACTATCTCCTGCTGACCACATCAGTGAGAAGGTATATAACATGTATACATTGCTTGCTAATATGAGAATAGCATTCATATATATAAATGATGACATGCTGAGATGGATAATAACATCATTCATCGGACCAACCCTGGAGTATGCATCAGTAGACTGGAATCCTCATCTCAAAAAACACATAGATACGATTGGAAAAAGTATAAAGAGATGCTACAAGATGGGTACCAAGCTTAAGGGATCTAAGCTACGAAGAAAGACTGGAAAATTGAGTCTGCCAACACTACAGGAGAAAAGAAAAATAGGAGACATGATTATGCTATATAAATGCATCTCAAGGAAAGAGAAAGTAGACATAAATGACTGTATATCATATGGTGCAGCACCAGCGAGAGGACATTGCAATAAAAAGAGAGGCGATAGAGACGTAAGGAAATTCAGTTTCCCAAATAGGGCAATTCATCAGTGGAATGCACGACCGAATAAAGTAGTGTGCGCGAAAACTGTTCACAAATTTAAGGATATGTATGATAAAAATGGTTTAATACACGGGACAGTACGAGCTTGACTCATTCCTGTAAAGATACAGTTAGGTAAGAACAATTAGGTAGGCTAAGAACACACACGTACCATCGATATTTGTCATCGACCATGTACGTGTCAGTCATTCACACTTTCACGTACATACAAGCCATACGCACATAAACACACATGATCTCTACTGACGCGTACATATCTACTACCAGCGTATATACAAACTACAGTACTATTCGCACACACACACACACACACACACACACACACACACACACACACACTTTATCGCACACACCACTTTATGCGTACCCTTAGGTTGGCGTACGTAGAGAAGGAGGGGCGAGGGGGGGAAGGGAGAGGAGCGGTAGAAGGGTGGGAGGGAAGTCTGGGGGATAAAGAGTTGTGGTGGGGAGGAGGGGGAGAGAGGGAGATATGCATGGTAAGGGAGAGAGTGCCGGAGTGACGTGTATGGGGAGGAAAGCGAGGAGAAATATGCGTGGTCGGGAAAGAGAGAGAGAGAGAGAGAGAGAGAGCGTCGAGGGTAGAATGATCTGGAAGGGACAGTTGGGGGAGGGACGCGGTGAAGAGAGGTGGCGAGGGGAAGGGATCTGTGTAGGGGAGAACGGGAGGGGAAAGAGCGGCTCGTGAAGGAGGGGGGGAGAGAGGCTGAAGGGAGGCTGTGGGGAAAGACGCGCGGTGGGGGGACAGTGGTTGGGAGAGGGGGAGAGACGCTGCAGGAGGGGGAGTGGCATAGCAAGTGGGGAGGACTGCATTGTGGGGGGAGGGGACGTAAACCGTGGAAGGGAGGCATGAAGGTTAGGGGAGGGGGGCGTAGAGAGTTAAAGGGGCGTAAAGGAATAGGGGGCGTAGAAAGAGATATGTGCGGGTGTAGGGAGAGAAGAGTGGGAGTGTAGATAGAGGAAGGAGGGGTAGAGAGAGGAAAGGGGGGCAGCGCAGAGAAGGGAAAGGGAGCATAGAGAGAGGGAAGAGGTCTGCCTAACAAATTGGCCAAGGGGCATAAAACGAGGGAGAGGGAGGGGGATAACTGCGTAACAAGATTGGGGGGATGTTGCCAAGAGGAGTTATTGGCAAGGGGGCGGGGTAATTGAAAACGGGGAGGGGGGCGAAGCGTAGGGAGGGAGGGGGATCGCTATGGGAGGGAGGAGAGAGAGAGAGAGGTGGGGACGAGGAGAGCTGCGTAACAAGATGGGGGGAGTGGTGGTGTTGCCAGGATGAGTTAGTAGGGGGATCTGGGGAGTGGGTGGTGGCGGGAGGTGGGGGATGGTTGGGGGGGACGGGTGGGTGGGGGCAGCGGGTCGGGTGTGTGGTGGGGGGACGTGAATCAATGCGGTGACCGGTGATAGTGTCCAGCAGGCGGGCAGGCAGCGGGCGGTGGGCGGTAGGGAGGCCGGCGTAGTGTAGCGTACGAGACAACGCAAAAATCAATATACGCACACCTCTGTCCGTGCATCTGCCCCTCCCACTCCCACCCATCCACACTCCCTGTCTCCCTCCCTCTCCCTGCGTCGCCTTGTAAATTTCTTTCCCTACTTCCCTCTCTCCTTGTCTTGTAAATTCTCTCCCTTCCTCCCCACCCACTGTACATACTTACCTCTTATGTCTTCTCTTTCCCTCCCTCCCACCCCACCTCCTGTAAATTTCCCTCCCGCCTCCCCTCTCTTTCCTCCCTCCCTCCCCCCTCCGCGTCTTGAAAATTTCCCTCTCACGCTCCGCCCTGTCTTTAACTATTTACCTCTTACATCTTTCCTTCATCCCACCTTCCTTCTCCTCGTTTTGTATATTTCTTCCCATCTCCCTCTTTATTTACTTGCCTCATACGTCGTTCGTTATTCTTCTCTTTCTCTCATTTTCCTTCCTTCTCCCTGCTTCCACTTTACCTACCTACCTCTTTCGCTGCATTTTCCTCCTACTTCCCTACCTCTTACAGTCTTCCTCCTCCCCCTCCACCCTGCCTCTTACAGTCTTCCTCCTCCCCCTCCACCCTGCATCTTGTGAATGCCCCTTCTTCCCTCGTTACCTCCCTATGTCGTATGTCTCACTTCCTCCTCCTTTCCTGCTGATTGTACGGTCTTCTCCCATCTCTTCCTCCCTACCTCATATAACTTTCCTTACCTTTTCTGTCTTTCCTCCCTCTTCTGCCATTCCTCCCTCCATCATTCTTTACCTCCTCTCTCTCTCTTACCCCATCGTCTTACTTCCCTCCTACTTCTCTACTTCTTACAGGCTTATTCTTTCCCTCCCCTCCATTTTTCTGCTTCGTTTCCCCTTTCCCCTCCATTTTTCTACTTCGTTTCCCTTTCACCCTCTTCACCTATTTACCTATTATGTCCTTCCTTCCTCCTTACCAACCTCTTGACCGGATTCTCTCCCTCACATCTCAATTTTTTTCGCTTGTCTCCCCTTCTCATATATTTTTTCCTCCATGCCCCATCCCTTTTTTGTGCTTTTCCCCAGCTTCCACTTTCCTTATATCCGTTTTTCTTTTCCCGTACCTATTGTTCATCTCCTATACCTTCCTGCCCATTGCTTGCACACTTGCCCTCTCTCCCTTTCCGTCCCATATATACATTCTCACCTTTTTGGTCTCCCTCCCTCCTTTCCTTTCTATTCTATTTTTCACTCATAACGTCTTAACTCTTGCACAGTTTCTTTTTCTCCTCTTTAATATCCTTCCTCCCTCTTTACGACCACCCTACGTTTTGTACTTTTTCCTTCCTATTCTGCCTCTTTTTAACATTCTTGTGTATCTTGGTAAATAATTCCGTCTTCTGCCTTTGTTCATCTGTCGTCTCTTTCCCCTCCTTCCAATATTTTTTAGCACCCTTCCTTCCTCGATGTTATACAGTTTCCTTCCTCCCTCCCTCGCTGTTGTACATTTTCCTGCCTCCCTCTCTCGCTGTTGTACATGTTCCTCCCTCCCTTCCTCGCTGTTGTACATTTTCCTCCCTCCCTCCCTTCCTCCCTCGCTGTTGTACACTTTCCTCCCTCCCTTCCTGCATCTTGTGTACACCGTCTCTTCTCGTCTTCCTTTGTGTTTCCTTTCCCTCCCTCCATTTTCAAGATTCTCCCCACCTGTTTGTTATTAATATCCCTCCCAGCCTCTCTCCCTACGTCTTCTGTACATTTTCTCTTCTCGTCTTCCTCATCCCTCCCCCCCTCGTATTTTTAACACCCACCACACCTACATGTTATACATTTCCCTTCCCCCGTCCCTCCCTCCCTCCCTTCTTTCCTTCCTCCCTCCCTCCCTTCCTATATCTTGTGTACACCTGCCCTACCCCTTTGCCTGTTCATCGTTCCCTCTCATTCTCTCCGTTCCTTCTATTTTTCCTTTTTACATTTACTCTCCCTACCTGTCGTACAATTCCCTCCTTTTCTCCCTCCTTGTCTCCTGTATAACGTCTTCTCGCTCTTCCCTGTACATCTTTCCTCCCTCTCCCTTCTACATCTTTCCTTCCTCTTGCACGAATCAATCATTTTAGTGCATCGTCTTGTGATTTTATGTTTGTAGTTTTCCCGTTTCCACTTTCACTGCATGTTGTTTGTTTCTTTCATCCTGTCACTCTTGTATTCTTTCATCCCCTCACCCATCCATCATTCTCTTCCCTCCTTCCTCATATCCATCCAACCATCCATCCCCTCATTCATTCATTCATTCGTTCGTTCATTCATTCATTCATTCGGTGTCTACACACTGAGACACTAACTTACCATCCATTCTCTCTCTCTCTCTCTCTGCAAAAATATAATTACGTAATAACAATTAGTTGAGAATACACACTCAACTCTCCTCCTCTCTCTCTCTCTCTCTCTTTCTCTCTGCAAAAATATAATTACGTAATAACAGTTAAGAATACATACAACTCTTTCTCTCTCTCTCTCTCTGCAAAAATATAATTACGTAATAACAGTTAAGAATACATACAACTTTCTCTCTCTCTCTCTCTCTCTCTCTCTCTCTCTCTCTCTCTCTCTCTCTGCAAAAATATAATTACGTAATAACAATTAGTTGAGAATACACACTCAACTCTCCTCCTCTCTCTCTCTCTCTCTCTCTCTCTCTCTCTCTCTCTCTGCAAAAATATAATTACGTAATAACAATTAGTTAAGAATACACACATACACACACACACACACACACACACACACACACACACACACACACACACACACACACACACACACACACACACACACACACACATTATTCCGCCCACCCAGCTGCCCCCGTCACCACCCACCCACACACATGCAGCCCAACCCCTTCTCCCGCCCACGCAGGCCGCTCTCTATCTGCTCTCTCCCGCTCTCTCTCACTCTCTCTCATTCTCTTTCTCTCACTCTCTTTCAGCCTTCACCGCCGCCTCTCGCGTCCCACTGTGGCGTCTCCTCCTGTCGCACTTCAGATAACTCAGGCTTTTGTTGGGTTGCCTGTGTAGTTGACGGATCATTTCTTTTCTCGTATTAGTGAATGTTTTTACTTCATCCATAATAGTACAGTGATATTTAAAGTCTTGTTTCGACGGGAGTTTTAGCTGAAAGTTATTTGTTTTTGGAAGCCTGAATAATATGTATAGGAGAGACAATTGGTTTGAATGGGATAATTGATGTCTTTAATATTACGCATCAGTATACTCTTTTATCCTCCTTAAATCCTTTTAATACCGACGTGGACTAGAGAATTGATGTGCCAGGATATATTAATGTACCAGAAACAGAAGTAAAGCTGAGAACTGGGTGTTACAAAGCCGCCGAAGCTGAAAAGGATACGGGCCAGAGACTGTGACTGGGATATAGGAAGGTAGTGTGATGTGGGGTATAGAAGGTAGTGTGATGTGGGATATGGCAAGGTAGTGTGATGTGGGATATGGCAAGGTAGTGTGATGTGGGATATGGCAAGGTAGTGTGATGTGGGTATGGAAAGGTAGTGTGATGTGGGATATGAAAAGGTAGTGTGATGTGGGTATGGAAAGGTAGTGTGATGTGGGTATGGAAAGGTAGTGTGATGTGGGTATGGAAAGGTAGTGTGATGTGGGTATGGAAAGGTAGTGTGATGTGGGTATGGAAAGGTAGTGTGATGTGGGATATGAAAAGGTAGTGTGATGTGGGATATGGAAAGGTAGTGTGATGTGGGATATGGCAAGGTAGTGTGATGTGGGATATGGCAAGGTAGTGTGATGTGGGATATGGAAAGGTAGTGTGATGTGGGATATGGAAAGGTAGTGTGATGTGGGATATGGAAAGGTAGTGTGACGTGGCTGTTTCAAAATAATGTTACAGTATGGAGAGCAGAGTCTGTAAATTCTACTGGACTGTTATCTTTCGTCTCATTTTGACTTCTTATTTCCAGATTTTTTTTTTTTTTACGTATGCGTATTTGTCAGGACTTGCCCAACCGTTTTATCCTGATGACTTTTTTTTGCTGTTGCCAGATAATTTTACAAGCCGCCCCTGGTCCAGAAGAGGTAAATGAAAGTTGTATCATGCCCCTGTAATTTGAAAAGTTTATCCCAAACTTAACAAAATCGTCAGAAGATGGCAAGAAAAAAGTGGAATGTATTTCTCGGGAGGTTGAAAGAATTAACGGGTATGAAAAAGAAAGAAAAATTGCCTCAGCCAGTAGGCTACCATAAATTCCAGACAATTTTTCCCCCACCAGTATTTCCAGCTGGATAGTGTCCTTCATTTTCGTGTTCATTTTCTCTTGTTGGTGTTTTCTCCTGTGTTTTATAGTGTGTGTGTGTGTGTGTGTGTGTGTGTGTGTGTGTGTGTGTGTGTGTGTGTGTGTGTGTGAGACTTAACAGTATAATTATTACATTTTCAGGCGTCTGTCTCTCTCTCAGTTGAATAAAATCTTCTGGTAGTAGTTGAAATAGAATTCTGGAGTTGTGCCTACCGTGAGAGAGAGAGAGAGAGAGAGAGAGAGAGAGAGAGAGAGAGAGAGAGAGAGAGAGAGGAAAAAGTCACAGCTTACTGGCAAAATTTCCCGAGCTGGTTTTTGGATTTTCTGCCTCAGTAGTATCTTTGGTCCACATTTTCTCTCATTTCCAGATTGCCTCGTGTTTGGTTTTCTCTATTCTTCACGGAGAGAGAGAGAGAGAGAGAGAGAGAGAGAGAGAGAGAGAGAGGTAGAGAGAGAAATTATCATCTTAGTGTCACCATTTCCCGACACTGTTTATCTTTCTCCTTCCGTTGTCTTGTACTCGACAGTCGGGGTACAAAAGTTCACGTAACATTTCACCTTCACTTCTGCCTCATACGTGACCTCTGCTGCTTCTTACTTGACCTCTTCTGCTTCTTACTTGACCTCTGCTGCTTCTTACGTGACCTCTGCTGTTTCTTACGTGACCTCTGTTGCTTCTTACTTGACCACTGCTTCTTCTTACTTGACCTCTGCTGCTTCTTACTTGACCTCTACCTGATATTCCTAAGGTGAGAGAGGCTTGGTGTGTCCCCCTGTCCATAGGTGACTCTCTCATCCCTAAGGCGAGTGGTGGATGGTGTGAAGTGTAGACGCAGTGCACCAGTAAGCCAGCGTTTGTCCCCGGCTGTTCATCCCCTCACTGAACGTTAGATTAAGCTGCGTAAATAAAGAATATACTGTATGACTGGATGCTGCCTTTCTCACCTCCATTCTGTAAATAATAATAATAATAACAACAACAATAACAAGAATCCGTCTTCGTTTGATAACATAGGAACATTTGAACAAATTACATGAATTTGTGTGTGTGTGTGTGTGTGTGTGTGTGTGTGTGTGTGTGTGTGTGTGTGTGTTACCTGTCTCACCTCCATTCCCATAACCATTTCACAACAATGACGTCTCTTCTGTTTTATTCTTGCTAGCTCCGGACGCCTTTATTCAGCTTAGGACACAAATTCAAACTCATGGGGTTGGGTTAACCGCCATTAACCCATTCAGTGCCAGAGACCTTTCCAGAAATTAATTAATCGTTAGGAGAAGCAAGAATATAATAGAAAAAAAAAAAGACCTGTGAGAGACTGAGAGCAATATATTAATGGATTTATATATCAGTGTTTGTTGGATTATTTATGTCAATACGATAAATATTTAGTGTCTGGTTTTGTGTCATTTTTACTGTTATTGTTTAGATACATTTGTGGCTTGTTTACCTGTGTGGCTGTGTGTTTACCTTTAATTTGTACTCCTGTGCTTTGTGTATATTATTGCCTGTGTTTGTGGCTTAGTTTACATTCCTGGCTCAAGTTACTCTTATGGCTCTTTGTATACCTTTTGAAATATTTGTTTGCCTGTTTTTATGAATATTTGTATACTTTCGTGGTTATTTTTTACGCTATTTTTTCCCTGGTTTTTAAATTACTTTTGTTGGGTCTTTCACTGCACAGAACCACAGAAGAAAGATCCGTGTAGTTGTAAATAAAAAATCTTGAACAGGCCTTGGATCCCAGACGCTGCAGAAATGATTTAGAGAACGTTTCAGATTGTCTTT
>NC_137016.1:26949795-27144795 GCF_032717465.1 Coenobita brevimanus | reverse complement strand
AGATGGATAATATTACGTTAGAAGATAGTGTTAGTTGGGTAAATAAACTGATTAGGGATTCCTGTGACGAATAGCTTATCAAACAGCTACACTTTTCTGTCCTGCGCTAATGCAAGAGTTAACGATAATCTCAGTCTCTCATGGACAACGCTGGTCAACTTTGGAAATCATTCCTGTGTCTTTTCCCCCTGCGGACGACCTCAGTATTTCAAACCCTGTGAGTTTAGGCATCTGAAAAATGACGGATCTTGATTCTGACTCTTGTCTCATTTTATTTATTTATTTATTCATATATTTAAATACAAGTATTTTTAAGGGAAGCTTTGTAAAGGCTTTCAGATACTGATCCATCTCCTTGTATTGGAGAAATCAGAAGTAGCAAGAATATATTTTGCTTTAATTAGTACCTGCTGTAATTTTCTGTAAACCGCGAAATTTCACATGCAAAGGTGAAGTACAATGGACCACATTAGTTTTCCTAGTATTTTACATCTGCTCCTTGTTTTCCCATAGTTGCTAATGTTTCTAAACTGAGAGTGGCATGTTATGCTTCTCTGTCCCCAGGTAAGTCCCTTTGATATGATGGGTCAGGGAGGAAGGTGGCTGACATGCCCGGAAGTGTGAAGTAGGCGGAGTGGAATAGTAGGCGGAGTGGAATAGTAGGCGGAGTGGAATAGTAGGCGGAGTGGAATAGTAGGCGGAGTTATGTCCCAGAGTGTACACTTGCGCGGTGACAAATAACCCCCTCCTCCACGGCCCCTCCTCGTTGTGCATAGGGATAGGCTTTACGTTATTTGGTAAGTGGGTCGTTAGCAGTGTGTGATGGGCGGCGTGGGAGGTGTGAGTGAGGTTCGCGTGTGTCCAGCGTGTCGTACCCGTGCTTTATGGCCGCACCTCGTCACACGGATGGATGCGGCCCGACTCTGCTACATTACACCTACCGACACTAAGTTTTCAGCACCTGGATGGTCGAGCTAACGTTAATTATCCTCAGTCATACCTAACTTGATCCACCCTAACCTGTCCCGCTCTAATCTAACCGAACTAACCTCTTACCAAATGTAGCCTGATGTAGCCCAACTTTCCCTAATATGATCGAATAGCATCAGCCTAACCAAAATAACCCAACCCATTCTAACCCAACCTAACCCAGCTCAACCCAACCCATTGCATGCCATCCCATCTCAGCCCAGCACTAACCTAACCCAACCCAACCCAACCCAACCTAATCAGATCAGTGTAACTACACCCAATCAAATCAGCGTAACCTTACGTAACGTGATCGATATGATTTAGCCTGTCCTAGTGAAATCTCACCGGACACTCAGACGTGATTGAAGCTAACCCAGGCCCTCGTGGAAAAGAAAAAATGTCGAACTCGACTACGTTTGGGCAAATTTCGCACCGGAATGCATGTGTGTTGGCTGCCATTTTACACCTTATGTGCTGCCCTCCCTAATTGGCAAAAAAAAAAAAAATCTGAAATGGTCGCATCTGTCGTTTCGGTGGAATTCATACGTTGGGAGGAATTTTGTACGGTACTATCGGTGCACAGATATGGCATATGGTGTTGTGCCCAGCTGATTGAAAAATATGGTAACAGGCAACAAAAAGTCCCGCAATACACCCAGTACACTAAGGGATCTCTGTGATGTGCCCAGTTGATATATATAGTACAGGCAGAAAAAGAATCCCAGTACACTAAAGGATCGTTTCCACTCGATGTGTTTGCGCGTTGGTGAAAAGAATCCCCAGCACGGTAAGCTTGGTAGGGGAGGCGTGGGATGTGGCCAGAGGTTTGTGCTGGCGAGGGAAAAGGAAAAAAAAAATCATGAACAATTAACACATGTGCCCTGAGTGTGGTGAATGTGTTTTATAGCCACAGAGTTGCACAGTCCCTCAAAAAACTGTCTTTACTTTATCCATCTTAACATTTCGGCACAGCAGATCAAACGTTTCAAGATAATCCCCAACAGCTCTACGGGTGTGTTAATGCCTGATGTTATTAAAAAGTACTACATAAAGAAGAATCTGTGGATAACATACGAAATACAATCTGAGCCCATAAGTAACAATTTGCTCTAAGGAAAAAAAAAAAAACTATCCCTCATTGTTCAGCCATCGATCGCCTGGATAAAGAATGCGTTTTGGGGCGATTGTATGTGCCTGTATTTCATTCACCTTAACTAGGCGGTGATTTTCATCCTTTTGCTGTTCTTTTTGTAGTTCAGTGGTAGAATAGGGCAATATTACGGGTCTACACCCTTTCCATTGCACTGCTTCGGGTCCAGCACCATATTCTTGCGTTAAGCTCGTGTTGTTGTTCAGTATTAAAGGTGGAGAGAGAACAGTTTTTCGCCTCGTTAAAATGAAGAGAGAATAGGAACATGTTACAACTTATGTCCTGGTGTGTCAGATTGAAAACAGTGAACTGAGCCGTGTGTGTTTTATTACGTAGAGATGCCTGTGCAGGAACACAGCACGTGTCGAATAAAAAAAAAAAAATACACGAGAGGAAATTGTGACCTCGTGAATCGTGAGTGTGATGACAATGGTTTATTGTGAGTGAAATGGAGGGGAAAGGTGTACACTCGGGGAAATGAAATAGTATCCTGCAGGGCTGGTCTGATGCCTGTCATAATGGTTCAAGCAGCCCCCACCGTAATACACGGTTCACACCCATTCTTCGTCCGGCTCATACCGTTTCGTTCGCGCGACATTTTTTTTTTTTTTCGTACGTACAGTCAGATTTTTTCCGTGGAGCCACCACTAAATTCCATTATAAATTTTCGTTGTAAATAATTGACATCTGTCATCCAGGAGTTAAGCCATATATTTTTAATGTTACGATGGGATAGTATATTTAGGTAGTTGACTCTTATTTGAGGTTGTCTCCTTTGTAGTTATCTTGATAGTTTACTCCTAACATGTGTATAATACTGGGTAAACCTTTTCCAGTTAAGCCCTGTAATAACTAGTTAACTGTTTGAGAGTTTTCTTGGGGATAGAATATGTAAATGTAAGGTAAGCTTCGAGCAGAAACTAGTATTGAGTGAGAACTGTCAGCTTGAATGACGTAGATTATTTCATTCAATCTGAAAACAGTTGAGGGACTATATTCCGACATTCAGTAAAGTTTCAGCCGGGTCACTGAATATTTTAACTGGAAACATCAGATCACGTGTTCATTGTGTTCACATCTCATACTGGCGAATTACAGTGTTTCCAGTTAAAGTTAGCAGTGTGCACAAATGAAGTCATTGATAATCCATTTATTGTGCACAGTTTGAGTTTACGACACGCAGTTAAGGCAGTGCCAGTGGCGGGACTTATACCATATGGTTAATTAATGCTGCCCGTGATGCTGTCCACCACACTTCGCAGGTATCACCTTAGTAATTGCTATATTTATTGATGGCCACTAATATATTAACAGCTAAAGGTTAATTTATATGGAGTAGCGTGACAGCCTATAGAAACAACAATACTGTAAGTTAATTTCTGTTATGGTCCATTAATATAATTCATAATATAAATAAAAGAATGCAGTCTGGTATATTAAAGCTTCTGTTGTTTCAGGTAATAAGTTGTGTAGTGCCTGGTCTGCGTATGTAAGTACATAATTCATGTATTCCTTCTGTAGCTGGTGTCTCATTCAAAAGTTGGTCGGTTATGTTCTTCCCGTAATTCACATCGCTTCTGTTATTTCCATTATTTAGTCGGCACACGTAATTTCTCCCCAGTGGTGGTCCTTCGAATGCTTGTTTCAGAACCATTCTTAATTCTTGTGTGTGGTAAAACTACGCTAGTCCAAGAATATCTGGGACTTGGCTCCTCAGATTTCACGGGATTTTGCACACACTCTTTGTACTGGTGAACTTAACGTGGAGGGAAAAGTAGTCTTGTGTGTTGTGAATGTGATGTAGGTGCTCTGTAGTCTTTGTTATGCATGTGTAGGGGAGCAGTTTACGTATGTGCTTATGTGCCCGGGTTAAAAACAGAACTAGCCTCGCAAACAGAAGATATTGTAGCCTCGTGTGTTGTGAATGTGTGGAAGTGCCTTGTAGTTACTGAGATGGAAGGAGGTAGTTTACACCTTATGTGCAGTCTCCTAAAAAAAAAAAAAAAAGGTACACAGAAACATTAATAACCGCGTGTGTTGTGAATGTGACAAAGGTGCTTTATAACTGAGATGCGTGTGCCGGTACCAGTGTCCATAGTGCGCAGTAGCGTACCGAGGAAAATACAGATTCCGTTAAGTTAGGGATAATCGATATAGTTTTTAATTTTTGGACTATGGGAGGCGTTCACTATGAGGGTGAAATAGCATGACGATAGAGTAAATTATGAATGTTGTCAGCTGTGGTAGTAGGGTAAAAAAATAAAATGTTCCTGTGCGGTGAGTGTGGTAAACGTTGGTGTGTGTTTACTGAATGCTTGTGCAGGAAGCTGTTTACACCTTATGTGCTGGTGCGCCAAATTGAAAAGAACGGGGCACACAAATAGCTGAAACAATTACCGCGTGTGTCGTGAATGTGGTGGGGGTGTTGTGTAGCCAGCCAGCGGTACGAGGGACGAGAGGCGTAGTGTGTAGTGTGTACGCACACTTTTTACGCCTTATGTACTGAATCTACAAAATGTAAACAGACATAATTGGAAATAGGTTTAAGTTAATGGGAAATAGGGTACGAATGATGATGATGCTTGTGGTGAACGTTAAGTAGACTTTAAGTGAAAGTCGTGTTGATTATTTATGAAATAGATTTCAGATAATGACATGTTAGGATGATGGGAATGATGACGATGGTGATATTAATGTTGATGATGGTGAAGGTAATATTGATGATGATAATATTCTTGATTATAGTAATGTTGATAATGAGAGTAATGATGATTGTGGTGAGAATGATTTTCATGATGATATGTTAATGATAACGGTGATACAAGTAGGAAAGCAGCATCAGATAAAACGATAAAATACCTTGTAAAAAAAAAACTGTACATGAACTAGAACTCAACAAATTGCAGAAAATGGTGGCAAACGCACAATTAAATATAAAAAAAGAAGGTAACAAGGTGTATTGGCGTGAATCATTGGTGTCTGGGCGTCCCCTGTAAAGGACTCGGGGTAATGGAAATGTTTTGTTGCCTGGTTTGCGGGATAACGTAATGGAAAAGGAAATTAGGAGGCAAAAAACGGATAGGGGGTGGGGAGGAAAAAATGGTCGTGGAGGGAGAGAGAGGAGGGATGGGAGGGGGAGTGTTGGAGGGGAGAAAGATAAAAGGAGGATTGGATGGAAGTTGGGGAGAAAGAGAAGGAGAACTGGGTGAAAGGTGGAGAGAAAGAGTGAGGTATGGAGGGAGAGTGGAAGACATATGGGGAGAGAGAGAGAGAGGAGGAGGAGGAGGAGGGATTAGTTAAGTAACCAAACTACGCCGTACCACGGTTTATAATTAGTACTGTCCTCTGTGTCGTGTCTCCCCGTCCCTGTATCTCCCCTTCCCTTAATACCACCACCGTACCTTGACCCTTTACGTGGAGGGGGGGAGAAGAAGAGGGAGGCAGATTGGGAGAGGAATGGGGACAGGAGGCAAGAGGGGCATGCGGGGATAGTAGGGAGAAGAGAGAGAGTGGGAAAGGCGATTTGTGTACAAAGGATTACAAACGAAAACAAATAGCAGCAGACGTATTGATCCTTTCGCGGCTGTTTGGTATGGGGAGGGTGATAAGTAACAAAAGTATTGTCAGTTAAAGACAAAGAGAGAAAAGAGGAGGGTAAGGGAGAGACAGGAAAGGCAGGGGATGAGGGTAGTTAGGTAGAGAAGGAGAAAGGGAGAGAGGTATGGAAGGCGAGAGAGAGTGAGTTGAAAGTAGAGAGAGGGAGAGAGCAAGTCAGGTAGAGAGAGAGAGAGGGAGGGAGGTAAGGATAACGGAAGGAAAGGGATGGGAAGAAGGCAGGTAGGTACAAAGAAAATGAGGGAAGAAGAAGAGAACAGGGAAGAAAGGAGGAAGGGCAGGTAGACAGAGAGGGAGGGAGAAGGGACACCCACCTGCCTGAGCACAAAATAGCCTGGCAAGGTCGGTGGTACCCTGGTTGGAGGGGGTAGGGGAGGCGTAAGGGGGTGGGGGAGGGGAGGGTTAGGGAGATAGAGGGGATATGAGAAGGGTGAGTCTGAGGGGATTGTAGAGAAAAGAGAGGCACGAAGAGGGGAGAGGGAAAGGGAGGGGAGAGGCGAGGGAGTGGGAGGGGAGAGGGAAATGGAGGAGATTTGTGAAGGGTGATGCTGAGGGGAATGGTGGGTGAGTCTGCTAGGTACAGGAGTACCTAGCAGTAACAGGGTTCACATACCTGACGCCAGTACCAAGTTACATGCTAAGGTAACACTAGTATAGAAAAAAGGATATAACTTGCCTGTCTGAGAAAGGTAGGGAAAGCGGAAGACTCCCTCCCACCATTCCTTCCGGGATAAAAGCTGACAGGGAAACGATAGATAGCAAGATAGCATGGCTGACATGATTATTGCAAGGATCTACAAGGATATGTTATTAATTCCATTTTTAATCTGTTGTTGAAACGTCTGCAATACAGGTGTAATGAATTTGCCATCCCTCTCTCGTCAGCTTACGTGTGGACCTTCAAAAAAAAAAAAAATCCACTTAAAGATACTTATCGTGCCAAAATAATTAGCTAGTCGAATTTAAATACCTCTAACTTTGATATCGCCAACTGTTTCTGGTAGTTTCTTCTTTTGTTCCACATCGCGAATATTCTTTCATGTGTTGGTATTTCATATTTTGACCTTCAGTACTTCCAACAGATTTTCATAATTGACGTCGAATTTATAGAGCCAAAGCACTTCGATGATTATAGAGGGGAAGTGAATGTGGAAATGACTGAGGAAAGAGCAGCAACAGGGAAATAGAGAGAGAGAGAGAGAGAGAGAGAGAACTGATTGTAGGTCGATTGTGGCTGGGGTATTATCTAGTTATTGGGTCACCACACACACACACACACACACACACACACACACACACACACACACACACACACACACACACACACACACACACACACACACACACACACACACACACACACACACACACACACACACACACACACACACACACACACACACACACACACACACACACACACAGGGTTCAGTGCTGGCACCAATCATGTTTTTAGTGTATATAAATGATATAAACAGTAACACTGGAAATGAGAGCTATCTGAATATGTTTGCAGATGATGCAAAAATACAAAGGAGAATTACTAACACAGACTCTTGTAAAGAGCTACAAGAAGAATTAAATAAACTTCATGAATGGAGTAGTACATGGCAAATGGAATTCAATGTGGACAAGTGTCATGTAATCAAGTTTGGTAAAAGTGGAAGAAGACCTGATTGGGATTATAAGTTAGGAAATAAAACCCTATACACATCAGAAAGAGAGAAGGACCTAGGTGTGATTATCAATAACAGACTATCTCCGGCTGACCACATCAGCGAGAAGGTACGGAACATGTATACACTGCTTGCAAATATGAGAATAGCATTCACATACATAAATGAAGACATGCTAAGAAGGATAATAACATCATTCATTAGACCAACCTTGGAATATGCATCAGTAGTCTGGAGTCCTCATCTCAAAAAACACATAGACAAGATTGAAAAAGTTCAAAGGGCCGCTACAAGATGGATACCAAGCTTCAGGGACCTAAGCTACGAAGAAAGACTAAATAAACTGAATCTACCAACACTACAGGAGCGAAGGAAAAGAGGTGACATGATAATGCTATATACAGTAAGTGCATATCAGGGAAGGAGAAAATAGACATAAATGATTACTTAACACATGGAGAAGCATCAGCAAGAGGACACTGCAAAAAACTGCATAAGAAGAGAGGTGATAAAGACGTAAGGAAATTCAGTTTCCTAAACAGAGCAATTGACCAATGGAATGCACTACCGAATGAAATAGTGTGTACCAAAACAATTCACAAATTTAAGGATATGTACGGTAAATATGGTTTAAGACACGGGACAGTACGAGCTTGACTCATTCCTGTAAAGATACAATTAGGTAAGAACAATTAGGTAAGAACACACACACACACACACACACACACACACACACACACACACACACACACACACACACACACACACACACACACACACACACACACACACACACACACACACACACACACACACAGTCACGCCACAACACCAGGCAGCAGGAGGAAAGAATGAAGGAAGGGCAGAGGGAGGTAGGGGGGAAGGAAGGGGGGAACAAGTGAGGAAGGTAGGTAAATGGGATGGAGAGAGAGAGAGAGAGAGAGAGAGAGAGAGAGAGAGAGAGGAGCCGTAAACCCCTGTACAGCACTCAGCATATCACACAGCACCACTCATGCCATGCCATAGTACCAAACGCAACACAACACAGCGTAACACAACACTCCACAACACAGCACAGCACATTACAACTCAGTACAGCATGGTACAACACAGCAGAACACAATATAACACAGCAGCCAGTCTACTCCGTTCCACTGCTGTACAACACAACACTTAAATACACCACCTCGACTCAGCCATACCACACATTGTCACATCACTGCACTGCACTACAAATTAATTCAACTTCTATTCATAACACACCACACCACTCCACAGCACGCCACACCCCACTACACCACAATACACCACACTAAACCACACCACACCACACCACACCACACCACACCAGGCTTCTCCTTACCCGTGCACCATGTGAGACGCGCCAGCTGGATCTCCTTAATGAAATAACAGGAATGCATGTTAAGGCGCCTCACCCACACCTCACCCTATTGCATTAAGGGATGTATTTCAACACTCTGTTCACTTTAACTTGCGCTGAAATTGCTGTCTCTCCATCCTCAGTGCCTTTTTCAAACAATACATTAGCACAGAATGTTACGCCAGCCACGAAGAATAGTGAAAGTGTGTAGGAGCGTAATATTGTCTTTATCTCCGTTAAGGTACGTCAGATAAGCTGCGGGAGGACGAAGATGTGAGTAACGTTAAGGTGAAAAACTATAGTTGGTTTCGCAGCCTTAGTAGCACCTCTTCCTCAGTTATATAAATCTTTCACAATTACACACACACACACACACACACACACACACACACACACACACACACACACACACACACACACACACACACATGCTCTTAAGTTGAACATTTTACAGAAACCACTGGAGCTTTCTTACACCGAGTCTTTTAACAATCAGTAAAACAAGTATTCAAAAAAACGTTGAATAAAATGTATGAAGCAAGGATGGCAGTGCGCCCCATACCATCAGAACAAGACCGAGGCAATAAAACGACCAGAAACCCCATCCCTACGCTTTCCCCCTCCAGTTCGTGCCATTATCGTGTAGCATAAGTTCATCCGAAAAGTGTCATCGTAATGGTGTGACTATTACCCAGCCATGCAGTACACAGAAGTAGTAAAAAAAAAAAAATGCAGGGATGGGATTACTTTACTGTCTCGAGCCAGCTTCAGTGGTTTTGGACTTCCATCCTTACATCTTGCTATATATTATTGTTTTTTAAATACATGTATATAATTTAACTTTACCCTTTAATAATTGATACACGATAAATATCTGTCTTCCTCCCACACAAATGGTTTATATCTACCCGACCTGTAATAGATCCTAGAACAAACTTTAAGTGATACTCCATTAAACTTCCGTAATATAATTTTTTAAACATTAAATTTAATTATTACACTACTGATTTTCACTCAGCCTGTGTCACCGTTATAACCCCTTTAGTACAGTACGAAATGGTTTTATTGTTGCTGCTCCCAGAACTTTTTAGCATTTAACCTTCCAAAGCCGATGACATTCTTTATTTTGTTCTTGCCATCTCCAGACGATGTTATTCTCTGAGGGATTAACCTTTTGGACGGGAGGGGTGAGAGCCTTCATTAACGCTTTCGCCTCAAGATGTTTGACCAAAGCAGAATATTCTCATGTGGAGGTAGCAAGACTGAATCAATAGTATACACCAGCGTATTAAAGGAGGTAGCCCTGAGGGAAGATGACTCGATGCAAAAGGTTATAGAGTTTCCAGTAACTCTTTGTATACGACAGTGTCCATAGCGCGTCCCTCACCAAATGATCTGATTTTGTATGGGAGGACATCTGGTAGTGAAGGTGTTGTGATCCGTCATTAACCCTTAAACCTGTCACTACGGTTACGTTTGTACTTAACTCCTGGTGCCTCCACACAGTTTTAATCAGCTAAGAAGGACACACACACACACACACACACACACACACACACACACACACACACACACACACACACACACACACACACACACACACACACACACACACACACACACACACACACACACACACACACACACACACACACACACACACACACACACACAGAGAGAGAGAGAGGGGCTATATCTAACCCCTTTAGTTCGAAAAGCCTCCTGGACTGACGTAAATCGTGTGGAGATACCAAAAGCAATAAAAATAATAAGTCGCTCTGGTACTGCAAGGCTTATTATTATTTTATGAATTAGTGGGTCAGACTATACTAATGATATACACAGAGTGACGTCCGCCAATAATGTACAGTAGGACATTTGACCTTTGCTAGTCATTAGTGTTAAGTGGTAATACAAACGAGCTGCCATTAACCCTTGCACTACCAGACCTCGCCCTTGTATTTGCCTGCGAATTACCTTTTTACATGTTGGTATTTTCCCATGCCCAAGAGAAGATTAAAGCAGCAGAGATGCAAACACACACACACACACACACACACACACACACACACACACACACACACACACACACACACACACACACACACACACACACACACACACACACACACACACACACACACACACACACAATGTTCTGGGCATGTGTAAAGAACCGTTTTGTTTTGTTTTTTAGCCTCATACGGGCGGTTTTATTTAGGTCACCGAAACTCACCGCGGTCAAGGTGTTAAGCTGAGTACTGTCGTGTGGTTGGAGCAAGAATAACATAAAAAAAAATGTCATTGATGCTTCACTGCGATGACGCCTTATTTTAGGAATTATTCTTGTCACCTCCTATCGATTTTATTGGCTAGACAGAAAAGGCCTCTGGCATTGGAGCAGTTAGTAGAAGGTATATGTAATTCTTCAGAGTTTAAAAAAAAAAAAATCTCCTAAGCAGTATCCTTTGGCAGAATGGGAGTGGAGATAGTTTCAAGGCCATCCAATTCCAAGTTTGTCCCGAGAATAAAATCGTGTAATTGCAGCAAGACAGTAAATATAAGGCACAGGATGAAAGGGTTTGTACGGCCCCTTATACTGCGAGGCGTTGAAATGATACCGTATAGTTGTAGCAAAGGAACCAGTCACTGCACCACAGACAGTTGTGGGTAATATTTCTAACTACTTCATTACCGGATCTTTCTGAAACTGATCCTTTAGCTGTCGAAATAATGATTGAAGAAAAGTTAATAATAAAAACAATCGTAGTACGGGAGTTAATACAGTTTCTGTCGTCTTCACTACGAGGTCTTTCCATAGATGAATGATTCAGGATGTTGAAAAATAGTAAACAAATAAAATAAATGCAAAAGAAGCAGCCTGAGTGTGTAGTAGCCGGGTACCTACCACTTGGTCAAAGGGCCGAATATTATACTTTGCCTTGTGACCCTGATCTTCGCTGATTACTCCCAGAATCTAATCTCTTTGCTTTTTCCTGAGTTCTACCACAAAGTTTAATCAGAATCGGATCGAATCGGCTTTAGTTAACCTTGCCATGTGAACTTCATCTTTGACCTTACTCGTGTGATCTTGGTATTTAATTAATTGTTTGCAAAATCTGAAGCCTTTTTTCTCCCCTTACCCTGAACCTTCCACAAAGTTTGGTCTAAATCGGATTGAAGTTTATTTTGCTAGGATTGCCTTTGACATATCCCTGTGATCTTGACCTTTGACCTAGTGTTCTCAAAGACTATAACTCAACCCGGTGCTTGAACCTCAATAATGCCACGAAATTTGGTTAAGACTGAATCAAAACTTTTAAAATTATTTTGTTCAGACACGCGGAGACAGACACACACACGTCGAGTAAAACCAGTCTGCACTCGCGGGCGGTTGAAATAAATGCATAAATAAATATGAAAAAGACAGAGTACTGAAGGGATTCACCTATGCCCATGTCTTTCTTTTTCTGTCTTTTGTATAAACTTAAGTCTTAGTACCTCAGGACAATTTTATTTGACTTTAAGAAAGCTCTCGCAGTGAAGGAGTTGGACTAAATCTCCATTAAACTTTGCTACGAAAGGTCTTGCCAGCATTTAGCACAGTCATCAGTTGGCAGGAAAAATATAATAAGACCCAGGGCTGAAAGGATTAAGCAATCATGATATCACATAATAGCAGTGATATTAAGAGTCCCGGCCTCCAATTATGTACGGTAGATCATTTGACCTTTACAAGTCATTAGCTTTGAAAACTGTTCGTGAACTCGTACCACTTTACTACGGTGATATCTGTATCTGTATTGTTTTTAGGCTTTATTTTTACACCCTCAGGCGATATCACTCAGTCTAAGGGTTATAAAGTTTCAGTGTTGCATTTTCTTTTACCCTGGGACAGTTTTTACCGTAGGACAATTTTATTCAGTGTAGAGGTTGCAAGGGAAGAGCTCTCGTAGTGAAGGGGCTGACTCCTATGCTTCATTTGGGCCTGAAAAGTAATTAGTTTTGTGAGAGATGATGGCTAGTGATAAGCCATTAAAAACTGCGCTTTGAAGGCGTGCGACAGAGATTGTGTTGGGCAGGGTTTGACGTCACTGGGGATAATTCGGGTGTAGTTTTCCAGGCCTGACCCCTCAGATGACAGGGAACGAGGACTGAGCACGCCACACCACGCCACACCACACCACACCACACCACACCACACCACACCACACCACACCACACCACACCACGCCACGCCACGCCACGCCACGCCACACCACACCACACCACACCACACCACACCACACCACACCACACCTACCCAGTCCCAGCACAACACCGTACCACACACCACACAACACCTATCTAGTCCCATCGTCACCACACCACACCTACCCAGTCGTACCGCCACCACACAACACCTACCCAGTCGTACCGCCACCCCACCGTAGTACATCACACCATATCTACTCCTAGTCCTACCTGCAGCACACTCTAACACACTACACAAACACTACACCACACTACACATCATAACATCACGTCTACTTAGTAGATGTTAGGAGGTGGCAACCATCATCCACTCACTTGATGTAGTGCTCCCTACTTCTTCCTTCTCCCTTCTCATTCTTTTCAGTGTTTGCTCTCCATTCTTCCTACTTTTCCCTTTCCTTCCTGTCACTATTATTATTCTTCTTTCCTTTTCTGAATGCTCATCAACGAGTGACAAGGTTAATGGTTTCCCGTAACCCAGGAAATCATTCACCATGTAACCAAATTACGGGGTGAAATGGAGCCTGTTGTGAAGTCCCTGTTAATTGGGTGGAAAGTTGCAAATGCGGCGTCCATCGAGGAAACAAACCTCCACACTATTCCCCGCGCCTTGCTGTGGGAACACGCTGTCAGCCGCAAAGAATCATCTGTTTACTGCTTGGGATGGCCTGCGGGGACAGTTGCTTACCTGCGGCTGATGGGTCTGTTTGACCAGACAGACGGGGGTTTAACACCAGCATCTGTCCAGCCGTACCTGCACCATACTGTAATACACTACAGTACATTGCGTCACCTCACTGCCACCCTGTCCTGCCTGCACCATACCTTACTACAGCACCACACTCAGGGTGGATTGGTTTACCTTACCACAGCACCACACTCAGGGTGGATTGGTTTACCTTACCACAGCACCACACTCAGGGTGGATTGGTTTACCTTACCACAGCACCACACTCAGGGTGGATTGGTTTACCTTACTACAGCACCACACTCAGGGTGGATTGGTTTAAACCAAGGGGTTAAAACCATGGTTTCCTTCTTTTTTTTTTTAATAAACCCAATTTTTTTTTTTTAATGTCTTTAATTTTTAAACTTTGAACACGATTCAGGGTATTTCAAGGTAATATAACATATTTATTGTTACAAAATGTTTATTGTACGAAATTCTGCAAGAATTGTTAGACAAAGGAAAGTTTTGCTAACATTTTAGCAAAGGGATGACCCATATTCTAATAACTATATTGTATTTTATTATTACGGATATTTATTGACCTAAACTGGGTACCAATAATGCAAAATATTGCATTTGTCCAGCATCTGTTTCCATTAAAGATGTAGAGCTGTTAACTTCTGATTTACCAGTAGCTATTGACACCCATTACAGTACATCATAATCTAATTATAGAAAAAAAACTAAAAAAAGATATCTCAAAATTGGAGAAAACCAACAAACGGTAAAACAAGACTATTTACACCCATTATTAGCACATACATTACAGTCTAGCTACATAGTGTCCTGGAACTGGTGCTGCTTCTTAACTTACAAACTTAATTGAAAATGCCAAAAATCATATACCGGTATTAATCTGTCTCACAAAAATTAAGTAAGAAAAAAAGTATTATTCTTTGCCAAAAAGAATTAACTCAGTCACTTTACTTCAGTGTTCTCGATAATATAAGTTATTCACACTGCGTTGTGGTGTGGATGTGGATGTGATAGGAAGCGTTATGAGGAACACACTGAGGTGGTTTGGCCATGTGGAGAGGATGGAGGGTGAGAGACTGACGAAGCTGTATGTGAGTGAGGTGGAGGGGGGAAGAGGGAGGGGGAGGCCGAGGATGAGATGGAGGGATGGGGTGGAGAGGTATATGAGAGAGGGGGATGTGAGTTGGGAGCAGGGCAGTGAAATGGCGGGGGACAGGGCGACGTGGAGGCGATTTGTTTGTGGCCGCCCCAAACGGGATTGAGGCGTCTGGCAATATATATATATATAGTGTGTGTGTGTGTGTGTGTGTGTGTGTGTGTGTGTGTTTGCAATAAACGCGACAAATGTAGAGAAAACATTAAAACCAAATAAACCATAAAAACGTTTCCTTGGTGTATTTAATAACGTGGTTCTTGGTTATTATGAACACGTTTCTTTTTTCTTTTTCTTTTTTTTCCCCTGACCACACTACACTTCATTACAACCATTCCACAACAACATACGGTATGCGCTTCCCTACCTTTCACTGCACTATCACACTACACTATACACTTGGGCGGAGAGAGAGAGAGAGAGAGAGAGAGAGAGAGAGAGAGAATGTGAAGGGTTGCAATTGCACTGGGGTGGTGTGGAGTCTCAGGTAAGGCTAAGAGGAAGCAGCATATCCCATTGACCAAAAAATATATATATATATATATATATATATATATATATATATATATATATATATATATATATATATATATATATATCCACATCATTTAAAATCCATGTTTTGGAAGTAACAGTAGCTGTTCCAACAAACTGATACCGAATGAATTTGTAGAACAGGTACTGAACATAAAGAAAATATCTTATAGTATCTGTGGATCTGTGTAAGAAACGGAATCTAAAGGTGAATGTAGGGAAGAGTAAAGTGATGGTCTTTGAGAGAGGTGAAGGCAGTGAATGTACAGCGAGGTTGGATGGCGAGGGAATGGAAAATGTGAGTACGTTTAAGTACTTGGGTAGTGTGATGAGTAAGGATGGAGGTTTGGAGGGTGAAGTGCTTGAAAGGGTACAGCAGGGAAGAAAGGTTGCTGGTTTCTTGAAAGCAGTGATAAGAAACAGGGAAGTGAGCATGGAAGTGAAAAAGTTACTACATGACAGTATTGTGTTACCAACTCTATACTAACTCAATACTAACAAGGCATATGGGCCTGATGGGGTCCCTCCTGTTGTTCTCAAGAACTATGCTTCTGTCCTTACACCCTGCCTAGGCAAACACTTTCGCCTTTGTCTATCAACTCATACCTTTCCTTCTTGCTGGAAGTTTGCTCTCATTCAGCCAGTCCCAAAGAAGGGTGACCATTCCCAACCCTCTAACTATCGTCCAATTGCTTTATCATCCTGTATCTCAAAAGTTTTCGAGTCAATTCTTAATAGAAAAATTTTAAAGCACCTTTCCTATCACAACCTTCTTTCTGATCGTCAGTATGGGTTCCGTCAGGGACGCTCCACTGGCGATCTTCTCACCTACCTTTCAGACTCCTGGTCATCCTCCTTTCGGGACTTTGGCGAAAGCTTTGCCATTGCATTTGACATCTCAAAGGCTTTCGATCGAGTCTGGCATAAATCTTTAAATTCCAAACTGCCCTCTTACGGTTTCTATCCTTCTATCTGTGCCTTCATCTCTAGCTTCCTTTCTGATCGTTCTATAGCCGCTGTTGTAGACGGTCATCGTTCTTCTCCTAGATCCTTCAACAGTGGTGTTCCTCAGGGCTCTGTCCTATCACCAACTCTCTTCCTTTTATTCATCAATGACCTTCTAAGCTGTACATCTAACCCTATCCACTCATATGCTGATGACTTCACCCTTCACCTATCCATTCGGTTCCCGCAACGTCCATCTCAGCAGTTACTTCAGCAAACAAGGGACGAGCCTATGGCACACCTAATGTCTGACTTGGCTCGTATCTCTGACTGGGGTAAAAATAATCTGGTTGTTTTTAATGCTTCAAAGACTCAGTTTTTACACCTATCAACCCGACAAAATATTCCTCAGGTATACCCACTAATGTTTAATAATATTCAGCTTAATCCTGCATCATCCTTGAACATGCTTGGGGTTTCATTTACTCGGGACTTATCTTGGAAAGATCATATTACATCTCTTGTAAAATCTGCTTCCAAGAGATTAGGTGTGCTAAGCCGACTCCGTTCCTTCTTTACCCCTGCACAATTGTTGACTCTATACAGGGGTTTTATCCACTCCTGTGTGGAGTACAACTCTCATGTGTGGGGAGGCTTCCCACATACAGCTCTTCTCAATAGGGTGGAGTCAAAGGCTTTTCGTCTCTAACTCTCCTCCTCTTACTGACTCCCTTCAACCTCTGTCTCTTCGTCGCTTTGTTGCATCTTTATCTCTTTTCTATCGCTGCTTCAATGGTCACTGCTCCTCTGATCTGTCTGCATGCATTCCTCCTTCTCTACGACGGGCGCGTTGCACCTGTCTAGCAGCAAACTCTCATCCCTTTTCTGTCCAACTCTCTAATGCAAGAGTTAACCGTTACTCCCAGTCTTTCATTTATGCAACAGGTCAACTCTGGAACTGTCTCCCTCTGTCTGTATTTCCTGCATCCTATGATCTCCAGTCTTTCAAACGCAGTGTGTCCAGGCATCTCGAAATGATCGGATCTTGAATTTGGCTCTCTCTTGTATTTTGTTTTTCTCTTGGAAGGAACAATAATTGCGGGCTCGTGGCCTTTGGTTCCTTCTTCCTCGCATTAAAAAAAAAAAATAATATGGAGGTGATGCTTGGACGTTGCTGGAAGGACACAAGTCAAGAGTGAGAGCAGTGGAAATGAGTTATTTAAGAGGAGCCTGTGGAGTCACATGGAGAGACAGGCTGACAATTGAGGATATAAAGGAGCGTTGTGTTGTGGATGTGATAGGAAGCGTTAGGAGGAACACACTGAGATGGTTTGGCCATGTGGAGAGGATGGAGGGTGAGAGACTGACGAGGAGAGTGTATGTGAGTGAGGTGGAGGAGAGAGAGGGAGGGGGAGGCAGAGGATGAGATGGAGGGATGGAGTGGAGAGGTATTTGAGGGAGGGGGATGTGAGTTGGGAGCAGGGCAGTGAAATGGCGGGGGACAGAGCGACGTGGAGGGGATTTGTTTGTGGCCACCCCGTACGGGATTAAGGCGTCTGGCAATAGATAGATAGATAGATCTGTCATATTACGGTGTAGCCTATTGTCTATAATTGCACTCGTATATACGGTGCAGTATCTATGTTTATATGTATTCCCGTTCACACTCGACTGTTTCCTTTGCTGGTGATAGAGTGAAATTTCAGTTACAGTAGGTCAAAATGGATACTATATATATATATATATATATATATGCATAATATCTGCTCTTGGGTGTCTGCCCTTTCCTCTCTCCTCTCCTTTCCTTCCTTCCTTTTCTGCCTTTCTTTACTTCATTCTTTCCTCGTCCTTCTGCCTACGGGTGACTTTACACTCCCTCTTTTGTCTTACTTTCCTTCACTCTTTCCTCTTCCTTCTGCCTGTGGGTGACTCTACACTGAGTGACAAGCCTAATGGTTTCCTGTACATCAGGAAACCATTTACTACACTGGGTGGTAACCATATAACCAAACTATGGCGCCTAGTGGTTTAGTTGGCATTTGCGGCGCTCCAGTCGAATTAAGCCGGTGAAGGTTTATATCCACGGGGTGGTTGGGGTTATTCCTCACTTAATGCTACTCAGGGATGAATGAGGCTGGTCACTCTCATCTTAAATGTCAGGACCAACTTTCCTAGCCCCGGGTTCCTACGCTCTTCATGGTGCAACGTAGAATTGAATGATATATATATATATATATATATATATATATATATATATATATATATATATATATATATATATATATATATATATATATATATATATATATTGCGGAAGTAAAATCGTGGAGAATTTTGTGCATCTGTGTACATTTAAATTTAAACTTACAAGAAACTTGTTCCCTGCCAACTCTTATCAAGGATCCTAATTAAATAAGGTAAAGCCTTTCCAGACTTGATGTGTTTGTCGAGTTTTCCCTCGTGCAGGATGTATATATAAACCACAAAGTAACTTCACAGCCTAACTAAATAAAGCCATCCTAAACTTCCTCACTATTAATGAAATAATTCCGGACAAATTTGAACTTTTTTTTTTTCTTTTAACCTATTAGACGAGTTCTCTGGAGGCGGCCAGCGTCAGTGTTGCAGGCGTGTAACACACCCTCCCCCCATTGCGGACGCACGGGCGGTTTTTTTTTTTTTCCCGGCCAATTTAGAAGTCTCTTTTCCCGCTTTTTTTTTTTTTTTTTTTTTTTTTTTTTTTTTTTGATAGTGTTGGTTTTATTACCGGGATTGTGTGTGTGTGTGTGTGTGTGTGTGTGTGTGTGTGTAACATATTATATTTATCTGTGTTACCATCAGACGATTTTATTCGGTGTAGGAAAGACCTCGTGTATTGTTAGGGGTTAGTTAATGAACACTGCAGTATATCTTTCCCTTCTAATTCGAAAAGTCCAAGTAGAGTAATGAAAACTTGTCTGGATATGTTAAGAATGAAAACTGAAATACGTCAAGAAACTGAAGAAGTAAATAATAATAGTAATACATAAACAAAAAATGTTAGAATTATAGTTCCATTGACAAGGAGAAACATATATTAAGGTAGGACTAACAACATGTGAATTTGGTACATTTTATACCGATAAGTTATGTTTGTCATTTGGTAGACAGCAATGACAAGGGTGTGGGGGACTGTGCCAGCACGGCTGAGGGGATGTTGTTGTGGCCCTAGGGGCCTAGGCTCATTTGTACGTGAATCGGGTGGACTGCAGCTTGGAGTTACACTCTGCACATTTAATCCATCCTCCTTCTTTCGAGAGACATGGAGGTGGCAAGAGACTTTTATATGACGGGGCAGCAGATCCGTCCTGTTACGAGAATGTACATGTGAAGGCTTCCCTTTCTAGTACCACTACTGGAGAATTTGAGACGTGTAATGTTCCTTTGCACCATGAGCACAAGTTGTCTTTTCCTGGCATGGCTCATAAGGTTTGTATTATAAGACTTTGGTGGTATCTTAACACCTCTTTCTAAGTTATTATCCCCACTATTATTCTATATGCGAGGATATAGGAATTGCCCCAGTTCATCCATTTGTTCGTCTTTCCATCTGGGCCTGTATCTCGGAAACTACTTGGTGGATTGGCTTCATATCACAAAAAAGACAAGAGTATGTGTCGTAGTTGATGCCCGTATATGTAAAATTGCCATATTGTCTGTACTTGAGTTATGACCATATAAGGAAAAATCCGTCTTGATAAGTCGGTTATGTGTACTGGAGATTTCAATCCGACCTGCACAGGTAATCTGAAAAATGAAACTTGGCGGACCGATTCCTAAGAGTTTATTATAAAAATATTTATTATCCCCGTCCTTAGTGTACGAGTCCTAGTTTATGCCCGTTTGTATGAAATTGCCATACGTATTGGTGCATATCTATATATTCTTTACCACATGGTGGGGATACGCCTCTGATAAAGGCTTATTTATCCTGCATATTATAATTTTGTATGTTGTTGTTTCAAAGTAGCACGATAGGAAAACAAAATAATATACAAGAAAATGCTGAGTAATATGAAAAAGTTGCTAAGGATGAGCCGCTACAAAGCCTCCAGTGTCGTCTAAAATACGGTCGTAATTCCAGTAAGTTGTGTGGAAGTAACAGTAATACCTCGGGTTGAAAGGGTTAAGCGCTGCGTTCTTCCCTAGTTGTGTTGAACAATACAAAACAGTCCGCCAAAACAATTGGAGCCGTATTTTTTTGTTTTTTTTACCAGTCATTTCATATACCAAATTGCGAACCTTGGTGCTGGGGAGGGACGACTTCATGTGGTGCCACCGACATAACTGGGTGGCGGAACTACCCGGCTATGCAAACGTCCCTCAACTTCATCCACATCCCACAACAGGAGGGTGGTAGGCTGCTGAAGGGCAACTGCAGTTTGCCGTCAACGGGTTCTCACTCAGGTCTCCTACTACTGCTGCTGCTGCTGCTGCTAACCCCTTCATTTTGAGGACATTTTTTTTTTTTATTCTAGCTTCCTGTAGGCACCATAGATAAGGGAAACACCCTAATGGTGGAGGGTTTAATAAATACTGTCTGTAACCTCTTAAGTTGGAAATGTTTGTCATGAGGTAAACAGTATCGTGTAAAGCTAGCAGATATAACTAGCCGGAATGAACGGCGTAAGTCGTTCTGCCAAATCAGATCACTTACTGTAGGGTCGTATTCTGTGCGTCCTTGGAGATTCGTAACACCTCTTTAGCTTTTCTTCCCCACATTGCACCCTAATACCGTACCCTCTTGTGTGTTGATGGAGACAGTCTATAATGATACAAATAACGTATGGTACTAGAGATGGTTAGCTACCTTAATTATTATATACAAAAATCGCAAAGTAAAAGGAGATACGAAGCCTCGTATGCCAACAGATTTCGACCCTGAACCCCTTCAATCCGATGACATACTTTTTATTTTTATTCATGCTAGTTTTATTCAGCTTAGGAGAGACTTTTCCGACTGGAGGATAGATGTTGCCTTCAGTAACCCCCTCACTACAAGATGTCAGCACCGAGTTGAGTATACTGGTAATTGTCTGGTGGTGGCAAGAATGCATTTTTAACTTCGTCGTGGGACCAAGGGGTCAACACACCACAGGGTCCCTCGTGTCACAGTTGTCCACGCAGTCTGGTGAGTTGGGCAGTGACTGGGATGCTCAGGGTGATGGCGTGGTAACGACTCCAACCACCACACCACCGCCTCCTTGACTTACTTTTCGCGATTTAACCCATGTCACTCCCAGGATATCTTGTGTAGTGTATTTTTGGTACTGTCAGACGATTTTATTCAGCTTAGGAGACCCACGTTTAGTGCAGGGATGCTCTGACATATGTATCATGTTCGAAATTCTCTCCAGACTTGAATGAAAGCCTTGGAAAGAAACCGTATTAAAGTAAGGTGTCATAAGGCCGTAGTCTAGATGGCGTGGCAGGCTTCGTAACGTTTCCTCTGTGATTTATTCTGCATATTATATTTTTCCTCATCTGCTACGTTTACTGAAGCTAATTAAGTGGATACCAGCAACGTGTAACAGAATATAATTCAATGTATAATAATATTGATAAGTAAATCGCCAGTAAAGCTGTGCCACGAAGCCTTTCAGTGTCAGGCCGATACAACCCGTGTTCGGTCCATATTTCCAGCACCTACGGAAACTCCATAACACTTGTCTTGGCTCCTGCATTTGGAAGGACGTGCTGGACACGACGTGACCTCATTGTTTCTGGAGGGGAATCTTCTTTATGGATCTTCATTTTTTTTTATAACTAGGTTGTGTTTTTGTGTAAGTTTTTTTTTTTCAAGTTTCTATATTAGGCTTTTTTCTTCTACTTATATGAATTGTTTAGCCAATACTCTCTCTCTCTCTCTCTCTCTCTCTCTCTCTCTCTCTCTCTCTCTCTCTCTCTCTCTCTCTCTCTCTCTCTCTCTCTCTCTCTCTCTCTCATTAAAGACCATAGTCCCATTGATTAAGCCGCATCATCACCACACCGCTCAACCTTTAAAGAGAGAGGGGGGGGGGATATCAGGGATGAGGAGAGAGAAAAAAGGTGGGGGAGGGGATAGAGTGGGAAGGGTGGGGGGGGAATGGGATGGGATTGTAGATGAAGAAATACCTAAGGAGGAATGGGGTATGGCTGAGAAGAAAGGAATGGGTTGGCACGGATAGAATGGGAAAGGAAAGGAGAGGGAAAGCTGGAACTGGCGGAGATAGGAAGGATGATTATTGAAGGAAAGGGATATAATAGGAAGGCAGCAGAGAGAGAGAGAGAGAGAGATAAAGTAGGAAGGGGAAGAGGTGTTTCATGAACAGAAACTCGATAAAACACACACACACACACACACACACACACACACACACACACACACACACGAGAGAGAGAGAGAGAGAGAGAGAGAGAGAGAGAGAGAGAGAGAGAGAGTTGGGAAAGACGAGGAAAGGGAAGGGCTGTCTGTTGTAATAACAAACACTTTATATCACACACACACACACACACACACACACACACACACACACACACGAGAGAGAGAGAGAGAGAGAGAGAGAGCTGGGAAAGACGAGGAAAGGGAAGGGCTGGCTGTTGTAATAACAAACACTTTATATCACACACACACACACACACACACACACACACACACACACACACACACCCCAAAACCCCCGAGAGAGAGAGAGAGAGAGAGAGAGAGAGAGAGAGAGCTGGGAAAGACGAGGAAAGGGAAGGGCTGGCTGTTGTAATAACAAACACTTTATATCACACACACACACACACACACACACACACACACACACACACACACACACACACACACACACACACACACACACACACACACACACACACACACACACACACACGAGAGAGAGAGAGAGAGAGAGCTGGGAAAGACGAGGAAAGGGAAGGGCTGGCTGTTGTAATAACAAACACTTTATATCACACACACACACACACACACACACACACACACACACACACACACACACACACACACACACACACACTTGGGAAAGAGAGGAGGAAAGGGAAGGGCTGGCTGGTGTAATAACAAGCATTTCATATCAGAGAGAGAGAGAGAGAGAGAGAGAGTTACCCTGGGACTACGGAAAACTTGAGGGAGTAAATGGACAAAGGGAGAACGAGAGGAGGATGAAGGTGATATGGCGATGTCTGTAAAGTGAAGGTATGATCTCAGCAGGGGTAGGGTCGGAAGGAGGTGGGTGGGAAGAGAGGACGGGTGGGTAGGTTTGGGTGGGTGGGGACTGACGTGGTGACGGCTGGGTGGGCAGGTGGGTGGGGACTAAAGAGCAGGGTGGATTTAAAGAAGGGTATGTGAGTCACCTTTGTCGTTAACCTTAAAAAGTCAGAGGTGAGGGAGGCTTGATTATGCCCCCCCCCCCACACACACACACACACACACACACACACACACACACACACACACACACACACACACACACACACACACACACACACACACACACACACACACACACACACACACACACACACACACACACACACACACACACACACACATTGTCTCATTTTGTGCTACGTGAAATGTGTGGATGAATGGGGCTCATGAAAATGCATGATGAATTTTATGGCTCTGTTGCATTGAGAGAGAGAGAGAGAATGACTTGTCGTGGTATGGAAAAATAAGGTAGGCAGTAGGGTATGGTGTTCAAACCTTTAGTCTTCTGTGTCAGAGGAGAGCATTACATTTGCACACGATGGACAACAAAGCGAGTCCCTGTCACTGTCATCCACTTGGCATGTTGTAATGCTGGTAGAAAGGCGTCATCGTATTAAAGATGCCAGTGGAGAATTATTTACCGGGTAATTCTTTCACTACAAGGTCTCCCCTAAGCTGACTGACTCGCACTCCTAAGAAAGGCATTATTTTTAACCCTTCACTGGTGCTGGAGAGCGACGCCTTCCCGTAGTATTATGGAGAGGGACGCCTTTACGTAGTATTATGGAGAGGGACGCCTTTACGTAGTATTATGGAGAGGGACGCCTTTACATAGTATTATGGAGAGGGACGCCTTTACGTAGTATTATGGAGAGGGACGCCTTTACGTAGTATTATGGAGAGGGACGCCTTCGCGTAGTATTATGGAGAGGGACGCCTTTACGTAGTATTATGGAGAGGGACGCCTTTACGTAGTATTATGGAGAGCGACGCCTTTACGTAGTATTATGGAGAGGGACGCCTTTACGTAGTATTATGGAGAGGGACGCCTTTACGTAGTATTATGGAGAGGGACGCCTTTACGTAGTATTATGGAGAGGGACGCCTTTACGTAGTATTATGGAGAGGGACGCCTTTACGTAGTATTATGGAGAGGGACGCCTTTACGTAGTATTATGGAGAGGGACGCCTTTACGTAGTATTATGGAGAGGGACGCCTTCACGTAGTATTATGGAGAGGGACGCCTTCCCGTAGTATAGAGAGCGACGCCTTCCCGTAGTATTATGGAGAGGGACGCCTTTACGTAGTATTATGGAGAGGGACGCCTTTACGTAGTATTATGGAGAGGGACGCCTTTACGTAGTATTATGGAGAGCGACGCCTTTACGTAGTATTATGGAGAGCGACGCCTTCACGTAGTATAGAGAGCGACGCCCTTACGTAGTATGGAGAGGGACGCCTTCACGTAGTATAGAGAGCGACGCCTTTACGTAGTATGGAGAGGGACGCCTTCACGTAGTATAGAGAGCGACGCCTTCACGTAGTATTATGGAGAGGGACGCCTTCACGTAGTATTATGGAGAGGGACGCCTTCACGTAGTATGGAGAGCGACGCCTTCACGTAGTATTATGGAGAGGGACGCCTTTACGTGGTGCCTTTGATGTAACTGGGTGGGTCCACTGCGCGGTTACATATACAGGTACGTTCCTCGTCCTCCTCCTTGTACCCCGAAGGAGGGTGGGCTGCAGGAGCAGGAAAACGTCAGCTTGCAGTCCACCAGCTGCATGTTCAAGCAACCTTTGGTCCACAACAACAATAACAATCTTCCTACGAAAGGTTTTCGCCTGATCTGCATAGAATTGTGTAGTTGTAGCAGGAATGGACAAACGCATCATTCTAAAGGAGTAGTTTATTTTGAAGGCATCTTACCGCCTCACAACGGAACCACTCCCATGTTCTAAGTAAAATCAACAGGCTGTAGCTGGAATAAAATATAAAAGCCATGATGGCAATGAAGGTGATAAAAAAAATAATAATAATAATGATTATGGTTTTAACTCTGGTGAATGCGTGAACTGAAGGGTTGTATTGTGATGTGAGGATTATGTGACGTATCTTTGTTGCCTTAGGAGATTTCGTAACACCTCTTTCGTGCCGATTTATTTTGTATGTTGATTTGTACTGTAATTATAGCCTTGTATATTAATGACGTGTGGTATATCAGTATCATAAAGGTGTAAATAGCTTAAAAAGGAATATTATGTTGTGCAAAATAAGTCGCCATGGAAGAAATGTTACAAAATCTTCTATGCCATCCAGAATGTGACTGTACTGTGTACCTGACGTGTAGGGATATGGGGAGTGTGTTATGATGGGAGATGTGAAGACCAAGGGGCAGTATTATGGTGATATGGGAGATGTTTTATTTTGTAAAATGTATGATGTATGATATAATATAAAAATGTAAATACTTGAAGAGTCATGGTTGCATGGATGGTTACTGGGGGAGTTTTATTGTTATGGCATCAGTGAGGAGAACTGGCATATGTACAGGGTGTCATGGGAAGAGAGGGCATAACTTTGGCAAATAACAGATGAAGGAATTCTAAGTAAAAAATACCACATCAACATGGGTTCATCACCTGTTAAGGAGCTACAGTTACTGATGCCCTTATGGGCGACAATGGTGTCCCTCATAATTCCTCCATAAAATGATCAGTAACTGTATCATCTCCATAATGGTGGAAATTTTGACCAATGTTATAAAGGATTTTTTTTTGTTTAGAATTCCCATATCTGTCACATCCATAAGTTACTGGCTTTCCTCTCGGGGCACCATTAAGCGAGTAATATATATATATATATATATATATATATATATATATATATATATATATATATATATATATATATATATATTCTGTTGATTAAGAATGTGAAAGAACTATTTCTAGTAGACAGTATATAAACGAAAACGTTGGTAAAACACTGGGTACGCCTCGCCAGGTGCCACTATTTTTCTCTATGACGGTGAACATGGCATGACCTGAGCAGTATATGATTCATGGGTCTCATATTGTTTGGTGCAGGTTACTGTTGTGCAGAAAGTTTTTTCCTTTGTATTTTCCCCGTCATTTTTATTTGTATGATATTCATTCTCTCTCTCCTAAAACTATTAGCTGTAGGAATTGCCGGATGAGAATGGAGGGACGGAAGTCTTTTGCTTTTCTGTTCCTGCTTGTCGGTCCAGACGTGCGCAATACGGTGCCTGTGTGGTTATTGTGGTTGTAGTCATAGCTTGGCATTAGAGTTACTCCACATATTAGAGTACTGAACAGCCGGTGGACAGTTTACTGTTGCTGTTCCTGTTCAAAATGCCGTGGTTGCCAAGGGCGTCTCGGCAGTGTAAAATCGTCGTGTCAACCAGGTTTAATTACCCGTGTGGGACTGGGCAAGGAAAGGATGATATAGCTTATAGTGTTGTGTTGGTGTGTGATGCTACGGTGGCTGTATGGTTTGGTACAGTGTATGATGCAGTGAAGGGTGCGTGATATTAATGAAGTGTATGGGAAGAGTTTATGATGCGCTGAAGGGTGTATGGTGCATCAAAGGGTGTATAATGTTAATGGTGGATATTGTTCTGTAAAGGGTGTAGCTATTATCCTTTGAAGAATTTAGTATGGTATGGAGGATATCCAGCACGGTGCGGGTATTCGGTAACTGGTGTCAGGTTAATGTAGGTTGGGTTGGTGTGTGTGTGTGTGTGTGTGTGTGTGTGTGTGTGTGTGTGTGTGTGTGTGTGTGTGTGTGTGTGTGGTAATCCTGCTCCCAAGGTGACATTAAGGCCATTACAGCAGGGTAATGTTATCGAGCGGCCCACACTGCACCCGTGTCCACCCCCCTCTCCACCCCTGCCTCCTCATTGGCTAACAAGGCCACTCTCACCTGACAATAAACGCACTTAACCCAACACCTCCAACCCCTTCACCCACCACCCCCTGGCCACCCCCACCTCCTCCTCCAGTCACTCCCAGCTTCTCCCACCCGCTTCTCCACCCTCACCCACTCCCACCTTTACTCCACCCTCTTTTTTTCACCCTCACTCTTTTCCCTTTTCCTCTCCTTCGCCTTCTCTCCCCACTCCCTCCTCCACCCTTCCTCTACCCTGTCTGCCTCCTCCACCTTTCCTCCACCCTCACTGCCACCTCCACCCTTCCTCCACCCACATTCCCTCCTCCATCCTGACTCCTTCCACCATCACCATCTCCCCCACCCTCACCTCCTTCTCCACCCTTTTTGTCTCCACACGTTCATTAATTCCTCCACCCTCTTTCTCCTCCACCTCATCCACTCTTACTCCCTCCCACGTATTGCACCATTCTGTCCTCCATTACGCCCTTTGTTTCTCCTCCTTCCTCTCTTCTCTCTCCTCTTTCCTTCTCAACTCTATCCTCCTTACTTCCTCCTGTCTCCTAACCTCTTCCCTCCTCCATCATGTCCTCTTCCGCCTCCACTGTCTTGTCCCCTTTCCACCGTCCCTCTCTCTCTCTCTCTCTCTCTCTCTCTCTCTCTCTCTCTCTCTCTCTCTCTCTCTCTCTCTCTCTCTCTCTCTCATCCTCCTCCACTCCCTTTCCCCTCCTCCCTCCCTCCCTCCATCCCATTAGCCTAACTGCCTTGCCTTCCCTCGCCGACCCCTCTGCCCTGTGCCTTAACCCTTTAGCTACGTCTGTTCCCCTTGGCTTGGCTCCCCTTGTCACTCCTATCCCCATATCACTCCCCTCCCCCTTATCACTCCCTTCCCCCTTATCACTCCCCTCCCCCTTATCACTCCCCTCCCCCTTGTCACTCCCCTCCCCATATCACTCCCCTCCCCCTTATCACTCCCCTCCCCCCTTGTCATTCCTATCCTCCTTGTCACTCCCTTCCCACTCCTGTTTGGTGAGTGGGGGGAGTCTTGCTTTCCAATCCTTCACCTGACGGTCAGAATAGTTACGTTAGTTATAACCTATCCTGTAACAAACAACCTCGAAAGGACGAATAGGTCCGTTACTGTGTGCTTTCATTTGTACTTCTTTGTACTCCTCATTTATTATCTGTGACAGTGGAGTTCAGGTGTTAGTCTTTATTGTCACTCTTGTCTTTATTGTAGGTAGCTCTTGTCTTTATTGTAGGTAACTCTTGTCTTTATTGTAGGTAACTCTTGTCTTTATTGTAGGTAACTCTTGTCTTTATTGTAGGTAACTCTTGTCTTTATTGTAGGTAACTTGTCTTTATTTTTAGGAAATTCTTGTCTATTCTAGGTAACTCTTGTCTTTATTCTAGGTAGCTCTTGTCTTTATTGTAGGTAACTCTTGTCTTTATTGTAGGTAACTCTTGTCTTTATTCTAGGTAACTCTTGTCTTTATTCTAGGTAACTCTTGTCTTTATTCTAGGTAACTCTTGTCTTTATTCTAGGTAACTCTTGTTTTTATTCTAGGTAACTCTTGTTTTTATTCTAGGTAACTCTTGTCTTTATTATAGGTAACTCTTGTCTTTATTCTAGGTAACTCTTGTCTTTATTCTAGGTAACTCTTGTCTGTTCTAGGTAACTCTTGTCTTTATTCTAGGTAACTCTTGTCTATTCTAGGTAACTCTTGTCTTTATTCTAGGTAACTCTTGTCTTTATTCTAGGTAACTCTTGTCTTTATTCTAGGTAACTCTTGTCTTTATTCTAGGTAACTCTTGTCTTTATTCTAGGTAACTCTTGTCTTTATTCTAGGTAACTCTTGTCTTTATTCTAGGTAACTCTTTGGCGATTTTATTAATGACAGATCAACCTCTCCCCAGTCAAAACTGTAACGGTTCTTCTCTCCCCTTTCTAATCTTTTTCCCTCAGCTTCCCTCCCATCATTATTCCCTTCCCCCTCATCATGTCCTTCCCCTCCATTATTCCCTTCCTCCCCAGTCATTCCCTTACCTGCTATCTTCTTTTTCCCTCTCATCCATCTCTTTCCCTCCCATTCATTCTTCTGTTCCTCTGCTACCCATTCTTCCCTTCCCTTCCCATTCTTTTTTCCCATCCTCGCTCATCATTCTTCTTATTCTAGTACTGTCATTCCCTTCCCTTCCCTTCCCCTACCTTCCCATCCCCTCCCTTTCCCTTTTGTCATTCCCATCTCTTCCCACTCCTTCCATCATTCCGTTTCTTTCCCATCACTCCAATCTCCTCTTATCACACCACATACCTCCCATCACTCACTTCCCTTATCATCATTGTCCTTCACTGTCATCATTCCCTTCTCCGATTCTTACCTTTCCACTCGTTCCATCATTCCATCTGCTAGAGTATTCCCCTTCCCTTTCTTTCCCTTCCCCTCTTATCCCATCCCTCTTCTCTTCAACTCCCATCATTCCCTGCCTCCCCATCATTCTTCTTAGTACAGAACTCTCCTTCCCTTCCCATTTCATCCCTCCCTTCTGCTGTCGTCAGTCCTTTTCCTTCAATACTTTCCTTCCTTTTCCCTTCTCTATCGTTCCCTTCGCCTCTAATTATTCATGTTACTAGGTATCTTCCCTTCCCTTCCCTTCCCTTCCCTTCCTTTCCTTTCCCTTCCCTTCCCTTCCCTTCCTTTCCCTTCCCTTCCCTTCCCTGCCCTTCCCTTCCCTTCTCTTCCCTTCCCTGCCCTTCCCTTCCCTGCCCTGCCCTTCCCTTCCTTTCCCTTCCCTTCCCTTCCCTTCCCTTCCCTTCCCTTCCCTTCCTTTCCCTTCCTTTCCTTTCCCTTCCCTTCCCTTCCCTTCCCTTCCCTTCCCTTCCCTTCCCATCCCTTCCCATCCTCCGATCCCCTCTCCTCATTCCTCTATTACGGTACTCTTCTTCCATTCCCCTCGTCCCCCGGTGCCTTAACTACTCTCCGTCCCCTTACTAACCCTCTCCCCCCGGCTGTCATTAAGGCTACTGAGCTATTTATAAACTTTACTGGTAGTGGCGAGGGTTTTAAAAAGTTGTACCACACACGCACACACCTCACGCCCACGCCCCGCCCCCACCCCCGAACTGAGAGGGATGGTGTAGGTTAATGTGTGTATGAAGGGAAGGTTGCGTGTGTGGAGGCGTGTGTTGCGTGTGTGGAGGCGTGGGGTTGCGTGTGTGGAGGCGTGGGGTTGCGTGTGTGGAGGCGTGGGTTGCGTGTGTGGAGGCGTGGGGTTGCGTGTGTGGAGGCGTGGGGTTAAGTGTGTGGAGGCGTGGGTGTAAGTGTGTGGAGGCGTGGGGTTGCGTGTGTGGAGGCGTGGGTTTAAGTGTGTGGAGGCGTGGGGTTAAGTGTGTGGAGGCGTGGGGTTAAGTGTGTGGGGGCGTGGGGTTCGTATATTTGGTGGGAGTTGCGTGTGTGTGAGCGTGGCGTTGCATGTGTGGGGAGTGGGGAGATACGTGCGTGTGCAAGGGGTGGGGTTGCGTGTGTATCGGAGGTGGGGGAGAGACTGTTGTGGAATTCTAAGTGCTTGGATTGGAAATATTGGGAGAAGTTACAGTAGGCGAGTTGTTCATGCAAACCGAAGGAAGAACAGGAGAAAAGGAAGAGTGAAATGGTAAGCGAAAGAGAGGAGTAACAGTGGTATAGGATAGTCTGCCATAGCAAGGGAGGGGGTGTGTGGTAAAAAAGAAAATGTGAGTAAATCAAAGCGTTCGTGTGTACAGTTTCTCTCTCTCTCTCTCTCTCTCTCTCTCTCTCTCTCTCTCTCTCTCTCTCTCTCTCACACACACACACACACACACACACACACACACACACACACACACACACACACACACACACACACACACACACACACACACACACACACACAGCCACCCTTTCCTTCACCTACATCCACACACACACTCTCACTCCATTCTTCCCTGCAGCCATCACTCATCCTGCCTGCACCCACCCATACTTTTGCCATTCAACTCTACATTTGCGTTTGTCCCGACCTGCACTCAACCACAACACCTTCCACCACCACCACCACCACCACCACCACCACCATCATCGTCATCATCATCATCAGCAGCAGCAGGTGCAGCATAATATTGTAATGTATTGAACCCTGGAAATCGGGTGACGAATTAATTGGTTTACTTTTGCAAGTTCCACATCACTGTAATCAGATTAGGATAGAACTTTTGAGACTGTTGGTTGAAATGCAGTCTTCATTACCCCTTTGAATTTGAAAGTTGCTTCATAAGTTAAATTCATAAATTCATCTAGAATTAGCACCGACCTTTAAAGAAAAAATAATAAAATAAAGGTCCTTGGGCTAGTGAGGGTAATGATACTATATAGAGCATGTTCATCTAACATATGCATCGCCAGTCATTATCATTGTTTCTGTACGATATGGGAGTGTGTCTCATTTTTTTGTTGTCGACTACAGCTGGAGGGATTGGTGAGTGTGGTGTTGGTGTAGGCTGAGGGGGGAGGGGATTACAGAGTTCAATAGGTGCTGCCGTTCTGATGTAGTACCACTTAAGAATTCTTAGCCATGGTACTTTAAGGCTTAGAGCGCCAGTGTAGTCTTATAGTGGGCACTCTTGAAAGATATTATTATTATTATGTCACTGACTGCATTGCGCAGTTGACCCTTGTGCAGTGTGGTGGAGTGAGGATATGTCCGTTCTCCCCTTTGGGGCTAAGATGCGAATGAATGTGTTCGAATGGATGAGTAAATGGGGAGTGTGTCGTCCTGTCTCGGCTACCTCCCTTTCCTTGGGGGAAGCAGCCTAGGTACAGTATATAGATAGATAGATTATTATTATTATTATTATTTATTATTATTATTATTATTGTTATTATTATTATTATTATTATTCCCGAACTCATATGATACGTAGTTGAGGTAACGAATAACCAAGACCCTTATATATCTAGAAATGAACAACAGCAAATAGAACCAATGGACATGTTATTTTGTTCTTTGTAGGCTGCACCACCTCTATCCTGTACTACAACTATTACCCCCCCCCCACACACACACACATACATTCTCATCCAGTCGCATCACACACACACCCACAATCTCACTTCCCCAACCACTCATATTTCAGCCTTCATCCTTGTATCCATTTTCATCCCTAACACCCACTTCCACCGTCATCCCTTACACCCACTTCCACCCTCCTGCCCCTCACATCAACCTCCAACCACCCAACCCACCCTCACTCCTCTACCCGCTCCTCATCCTACAAATCCCCACCCCCACTCCACCCCTACCCGTACACCCCCACCCCCCCAGCAGGTGTGGAGGATTGGGTGTGGGATATTGGGTGTCTGGTAAATGTGCCGACGGATGCCAGTCAGTGAGTCAGCCCGTGAGTCAGTCTAGTCACTCACACAGTCACTCAGCTGTCTTGGCCTAAATTTAATTAGTTAGAAGAGGTATTTAAAGGCAGGCTGATATGGACTCTGTGTGTGTGTGTTCTCCCTAAACGTACTTCGTTGTCACATGAGTCCGAGGAGAGTTCTGAGTATAGATATTTGAAATTTGTGATGTGGAGAGGATGGAGAGTGAGAGACTAACTAGGAGAGTGTATGTGAGTGAGGTGGAGGGGGAGAGGGAGGGGGAGACCGAGGATGAGATGGAGGGATGTAGTAATGAGGTATATGAGAGAGTGGGTGTAAGTTGGGGGGAGAGCAGCGAAATGGCAGGGGACAGAGCGACATGGAGGCGATTTGTTTGTGGCCACTTCCTACGGGATTAAGGCGTCTGGCTGTACAGTAGATTGATCGATACGAGTATATAGAAATTTCCCCTGATGCTTCTCTCACTTACTCAGCTGAATTGAACCTTTTTAAGCCGAGTGACGTCCTGTTTAGTGTATTCTTGCTTCTGCTACACGTTTTCATTTAATTTAGGAAGGCTTCATGTATTCAGAGGGTTTACTAAAGTGTGTCTAACCTCTTGTCCAAGAGAAGTCTGGCCCTCAGCTGAAGAAAATCGTCAGTAAATAACAAGACACAAAAGAAGGCGTCCAGTTTGCCAGTGGGTGTGAGTAGTTTGCTGTTGACTCAGCGTGTGTGTTCCCTAATGGTACTGAGGTGTAACATCGGCCCCATCCAAGTAAATGGTTGTGATTATAGGTACTGTACTTGGAAGCGTAACTTTCTTGCATAATAAAATCGGTTGTAAATAACAAAAATACCATGAAAGAAACATCATCGTATGGAAGGGGTTACAGGGTAGGAAAGGTAGGCACGATGAAACTCTCCCTGTAGTCTTCCTAATGACACTACAGTTTCGCGTAGTTTAGGTAATAGGAAACACTGTGGTGGTTGATGGTAGTATAATATTTAGGACAGTTTAATAATTAGATGCGATTTTTAAAGGTAGGGTACGTATCGCCGTGGCTGAGTGTTTAGCATTCTAAGAAGTCGGCCAGATAGCGCAAGAGTTCGAATCCTGGTGCAGACAGTTGGTGCCACTCGACTTCAGATTGGTGCATTGGTAGGTAACATTATTGCGTAGGATAACACCAAAGGAAGGGGGGGGGGGTTAACTGGTTACCTTGATAATGGTGGTCTTGTATCCTAGGGCAGTGGCTGAATTCTTCCCCACAGGCTCAAAGGACCAAGTTACTGACATACACCGCGGCCATGTGCCTCATGGTGTCTACCCCCTCCCGCTTTACCGTAGGTCACGAATAGAGTAGGAGCCGCATTCTAGGTGGCATTGCAGCTGCAGTAGTAGGCTTTTCGTTGCGACTTATTTTTACACATGACACCGAATGCGTAGGGAACAACTACACCCGAATATTGTCTTGCATGGTACTTACGTCATGTTAAAACCAACTTAGTTTGCATCATTAACATAGAAGATATTTGTTTGTAATTTGCAAAACAGAAAATGTGTTACGAATTTCCAGAGTCAGAGTACTACCCTCAGTTTGAAGTTTTGGCGATAACAGTACAGTTTGGCGTAGGCTGGGAAGGGGGAAAGTCGATGGTTGGCTGTATTTATAGTGTAATGTTTGTGCGTATGGTGGTGTGAGAGGAGGGGAGACGGAGGGTGCTGGGGAGTAAGGAAGGGGATGGTAGAGAACAGGAGAGGGAAGGCTGCTGAACAGTCACACTATCGTGACCATGAAATAGGATACAAAAACCCACACTGGCAGACGAAAAAAGATGTATTCCAAACAGTTTCGGCGACAACTGTCGCCCCATTCAGTGGATCTACAGACCAAGAGAGGGAAGGTTTGAGACTGTGAAGGGAGGGGAGGGGAGAAAGCAGTACTCTGCCACTGTATTATGCATCAACTACACGTGCTTTGTCGCCGTAACCAAACCTCTTCTTCATGCCAACCACCACGAGAGAGAGAGAGAGAGAGAGAGAGAATGGAAACAAGAGTATGCTGGAGAGTAGCGAAGGCGGTACAGAAAACAGAAGAGGGAAGGTGAAAGATTATAATGGGAGAGGAAGAGAAAGAAGTGAGGAGAAGAGAAGGTGAAGGGATGAGAGGGGAAGAGAACAGGAGGCGGGGAGAGGAGCAAGAGGATGTTGGGATGTAAAGAAAGTGAGGGAGTAGAGTGAGTAGGAGTGGGAAGTCGCAAGATTATACGAGGAGGGGAGGGGAGGAGGAGAGAAAGTGTGAGAAAAGAGAGGAAAGAATGCAAGGAGATGGGCGGAGGAGGAGGGTGTAAAGTAGAGTGAGGGAAAGGAAGAAAGAAGGGAAGTGTGAGGAAGAATAAGGAAAAAAGATTGATGGGGAAGGAAAAGTCGAGAAAAAGTAAAAAACGAGTGAGAAAGAGGGAAAATATGAAAAGGGGAGAGGGCGTGAGGGCATGATGGGAAGGAGGAGGAAGAGAAAAGCAACGCAAGATGGGAGAAAGAAAAATGGAAGGGAAAGGAGAAGGAAAAGTTTAATGAAAAGAGGGAGTGGAAGAGAGGAAGAAATGTAGGAAGATAGGCAGAGTATGAAGGAAGAAGGAAGCCAGAAGTGTGGAAGAGGGGCAGAGAAAGAAGAGAAAGAAGAAAGAAGGGTATATGAAAAGAAAGGTAAACAGTCTGCGAAGAGGAGGACGAAAGAAAGGAAGAGGGAACAAAGGGAGGAAGAAAGAGGAAGAAAGAAGGATAGGAGAGAGAGAGAGAGAGAGAGAGAGAGAGAGAGATGGTGGGGGGAAAGTATGAGGAAGAAAAGGTGAGTGGGTGCACTGGGTGGGGGCATGAGTGTGGGAGGGGGACGGGGTGAAAAAAAATAAATAGTGGAATGACCTTGAGTGTCTGCCTAGGAAGTCCTCTGCCCCCCTCCCCTCCCCTCCCCTCCCCTCCCCTTGATGGTAGGAAAGGAAAGGAAATTGAGGAAGGCGAGGCATGGAAGAGATTTTTTTTTTTTTTTTTTTTTTTTCACCAGGCTTAATGGGTAACGTCTTTATCTTAGCTTGGAATTTTTTGGTTAAACACACACACACACACACACACACACACACACACACACACACACACACACACACACACACACACACACACACACACACACACACACACACACACACACACACACACACACACACACACACACACACACACACACACACACACACACACACACACACACACACACACACACACACACCGTTATGACATTGAAGGTAGGCTGTACAAACATGACAACAGAATATTACACAAGAGGTCTACAGATATGGCAACAAACTACACTCTAACACCAGCAACAACAACAACATATAACTCTACCGACAACTATATGACTCTTTTGTATTCCACCCACTGTGCCCACCTGATCAAACCTACTCTCTTCCTGCCAGCAACACCCCCTTTTTTATTATAAAAAAGGGGGAGTGGGTAAGAGGTGGGAGCATGAACGTGGGAGTTTGGGGGTCTGGGGGATGGGGTACTGATTCTGAGTGTCCGTGTAGAACTGTCCATCCCCCTCTGTGGTAAGGAAGGAAAGGGAAGTGAGGAAGGGATAGCATGGAAGAAGAGGTAGGGAAGAGGCTTGAGCGTGGGGGTTGAGGGAGGTGGGTGATAGTTTAGTGACCTGGAGAACTCCCCACCACTCCCCCTGGATGATAGAAAAGGAAAGGAAATTGAAGAGGGAGCATAGAAGAAGAGAGGATAAAGGTGGGGACATGAACGTTGGGGAGGGGGGGTAAGGGAAGGGGAAATAGTGTAGTGACCTTGAGTGTCCCCCCCCCCTCCCGTTCCAACCTTTGGGTGATAAGAAGTGTAAGGATATTAAGGAAGAGGGGGCTTGGAAGAAAGATAAGAGGGAGGAGGTGTGGGGCATGAACGTGGGGGGTGGGGAGAGGGGTGGACAGTGTAGTGACCTTGAGTGTCCGCCTAGACACCCCCCTCGCCTTCCCCCCAATACATTCGTCTGGCTCACCACTGAAGATCCTGTTAGTTCATTTTTTCACCTTATTAGTTGTAAGAGGCATTACAACACACACACACACACACACACACACACACACACACACACACACACACACACACACACACACACACACACACACACACACACACACACACACACACACACACACACACACACACACACACACACACACACACACACCGTTGTTAGTCACAATAGGGATTGGGCTTGTATTTCATCTCGGTTGTATTTTTAAAAGTATTTTTGTGTTGCTAATTGATTTTAAGATTGGATGAATGTTGTGTTTAGTCCACAGATTCCTGCTGGGTTTACAGGTTTATTGCGTGTAAACGGCTTGACATACCTGTTGCCATGCAGGTTTATTTTTATATGAATAATTTTTATTCTAGGTTAACTAAAAGCGTCGTTTTCTTTTCTTTTCAGGTAATTGTGATGTGTGCACAGCTGCGTCAGGTGTGTGGCAGGGTTTGTGAACATCCTGTATGTATCGGTATTCACAGTTGTTGCTTATTTTGTTAGGAGGATAGGACACATTTACTGTCTATTGAGTCTGTGCATGTAATGCCATTCCTTCAGTACTTCATTTATTGACTAGATATTGGTTGATTGTTATTTTAATATGATCTCTCACTCTTGTTTATGAATGTGTACTGATAAGATGTAGCCGTGCTGTATGTTGTTTATGACCGTATGTGTTGATTACTTCCTGTTTAAGGTATTATGCATGTTGATTAGTTGTTTTTATACCCGTATTAGCAGTGTTTCTTAGTTTAATCCATGTTGTGGTGTGAATGTAGAGGAACTGTTGCAGTGTAGATGTTATTTAATTGTTGTGGATTAGTTAGATAGAATAATTAATGTAATATTAAAACATCTTAATTGTTGTATTGTTAAAGTAAATTAATTAAAACACCATTTGTTGTATCATCAGATCAAATAATTGCTGTTGTATCATGAATATTTGACCAGTTATATTAACATAATCAGTTTATGTGTTATGAACATGTGGAGTGCAGTTGTGGTGGTGTTGTGACGGCAGAGACTTACCGTATAACCCGTGAAAATAAGTATTAAATCCTGTAATGCCAGGTGGATACAAAGTTGAAGGCTGACTCCAGCACCGGTATATGTAACCAGTAGCTGACAGCAACACACAATAACCTGCATCCCCCTGGGTTTACCAGACTGTCTATACTACTTTCACCCTAACTTGGCTCAGACTCTCATCCTTTTCAGCTTATTCCACAAGCCTCATTGGCAAAATAAGGCAGTTCAGCGACTCTGGATCCTTCCCATAGCATTTCTTCGTGACTAGCATCTTATTCTCGTGTTACTCGATTGTTACAACTCATCATTCAAGATGGGTAGATAGCATGTTTGGGCCAAGTTATAATAAAAAGAATATAGTAACGTCTTATAGCTGTATTTCGTGGGCCCTTTGCGATATTTTGTGTTTATTATACCTTAATATTATCGTGAATATTAACTCTGCCCCTTTGATATAGATATAAATATAGTTTGCACAGATAAATTACAAGAGATAATCAACTCCCCACATTCATTGGTAAACTGGTATGGACGACGTTCAGAAATAACTGGGAAAGAGGAGGTGACAAAGAGCCTTCTGACCTGACGAGGAATATAGAACATTAAACAGGCAGAAGTAACTTAAAAGGAAAAAGGGCGTGGGAGGCTTCTTAAATGACGAGAGTAAGTGAGAATATTACTGCGTCATGGGCGGGGAAAAAAAAAAAAAAAAGGTAAGGAAGAGGTGACGAGACTACGAGACTGTTCACTTCAACTTGGCATAAAATTGTCATCTCTCCATCTTGATTGCTTGGCTGTAGCAAGAGATAAACGCTAGAATATGGTGCTAGTCACGAGGAAGTGCAGTGGAAACGATGTAGAATCTCAGCTTCGTTTTTTTCTGCTGCTGAGCTACATGAAATAAGCTGCAGAAGGACGAAAACCTGGGCCGAGTAAAAATGAATAGACTATAGAAGTTAACGAGAATATTAACGTGCATAAGTAACCTGGTAACGGGGATGTGGTAGTGAGTCTCGTGAGTATACAGAGATAGAATAAGTATCTCTCCCAAAATTTGATGAATACGTAGTGGAAAGGTCGAACCATGTGAAACACGCACTAGTAGAGACTGGGTTTCCGTTGTATTTCACCAGTTGTTAATTATTTTCTTCAAACGGAACTGGGAAGCAAGTTATTTCTGTCGCTGTACACGCCTGCATGCAGCCCCAGCTTAGAGAGGGGCCTGGGAGTGTAGGCAAGCTGTGAAACCTGAGTACTTAATTACATTTAGACTGATGCTCTCTACCCCTCCGACACCCTGGCTTGCTTTATCCCGTGTGTGTGTGTGTGTGTGTGTGTGTGTGTGTGTGTGTGTGTGTGTGTGTGTGTGTGTGTGTGTTTCAGTAATAAAACAAAAGAATTAACCGCTTCAGGCCAAGGACGTCGTATGTTAACGCGTATTCTTGATCTTTTTTTACATATTTATTCAGCTTAGAACAGCCTTTAAAAGCAGGTGGTGGTTAGATACAGCCTTCATTGACTCCTCAACAGAGGGCTCTTCTTAAAAAATAAAAAAATAAATACTGAATTAACTACAAGATGACAATTTTTGTAGTGAAGGGTTTTATTCTTTATTAACAAACTAAATAAAATCGTGTGAGTTAAATGATGAAGTCAGGGATGCAATATAATCTCTTGGTTTTATTGCCAGAACATGGCTTGTAGTATGAGTCATGGTTAGGTATGACGAGGAATTATGTTGGTGGTGTTATAAAATACCAGTATACATCACACAGAAGCAGTCATCAGTATAAATAAGGATGCAGCAGAAGGCGTAGTTTAATGCGTGTCCACTGCATTGAGCCAGACAGTCAGCTTTTTGCCAAGTCCCAGTTTGCCATTTCCAGGCGATTGTATACTCAGAGTTTGGGGAGAACTTCTCAGACTGGAAGGGTTAGGCAGAGACCATGTATATCATTTTAATTAGGAATGTGTTAAGTTGAATAAAGTAGTTTGGAGCCAAAAAGAGTGAACTGAACTAACACTTTAATATAAATGAAATGGTTAACTAACACTCTAGGCTTCTCAGATGTTGGACTGTAGAATGACTTGCATAAGATCTAATAAGGTAAGCTGTATTCAGAATTATGCAGGGTATATTCAGAGTGAGTGGTAGAGTCACGGAAGGGTATGACAGTTTGGAAATTATATCTTTCAGAATATAAGATGCAAGTATTTATTCATAATTCTTCGTGAGCCTAAATTGTATGCAGTAGTTTGTTTTTATTGTTTTATTTACTCAAACGCTTTTCAACCAAACTAGGGTAAGTAAGGAAGGGGAAAACACGACCATACAAAATTATCTCTGATTATAGTGTGGCAGGTAAAGTTGAGGGACTTTTTTAAGATTTTATGTGTTTGACTCATTAGCAAATTATTTCATTCCACGTAAGGTAGTCTTTTCGACCTTAAGGGGATGTATAGTCTTCATTTACATCTTTACTGTCAGAGATCCTTCGCCAAGTTGAATAAAAGAGGGTGGTGGTTGCCTGATGAAAAAACGCCGCCATGATGAAAGAACTGGGGTAAAAGGAACTGAAGTAGATGAAGTAATTGGAAAAGGAGAGGGATTGTCATTTGAGTGGTGTTTGGAAGTGTGTTTGTGTCGTGTGGAGGGTGTGTTGTGTGTAGGGTGTTTGTGTGTTGTATATAATCGCGTGTTTGTGTTGTATAGAGTGCTGTGTTTGTCTTGTGTAGAGATGTGTTGTGTGGAGTTAAGTTTGCGTGTTGTGTGGAGTAGTGTGTGTGGAGGTGTGTTTTTGTGTTGAGATCACGGGTGTGGTGTGGATGAGTGTTGTGTAGAGGTGTGTTGTGTGGAAGTGTGGTGCGTGGAGTTTGCGTGTTGTGTGGAGGTGTGTTTTTGTGTTATCACAGGTGTGGTGTGGATGAGTGTTGTGTGGAGATTAGTGTGTTGTGTGGAGTGGTGTGTGTTAAGTGTCTTGTGTAGTGATGTTTGGTGTGGAGATAGATTTGTCGTGTGGAGCAGGTGTGTGTTTAGGTGTGATGCGTGGAGGAGTGTAGCGATAATAGGGAAGTTTTTCAGATGTGTTGAAGTGTGGTGTGTAGATACGTCGTGTGGAATTGTGTTGTGTGCAGGGCTGGTGTGCTGATGTTTATTGAGGTGTTGGGTAGTGTTGATGTTTGAGGTTTGTTGTGTACGGAGGTGATGTGTTGATGTTTAGGGAGGTGTGTTGTGTGCAGGGGTAGTGTGCGGATGTTTAACGACTGCTATGTGGAGTAATGTGGATGTTATGTTGTGTAGATTTAAGTCATATGGAGCTGACATGTAGAACTCTCCCTCAGTGGTTACGTGATGTGGAGTTTAGCTGTGATATATTGTTATATCATGCACAATATGCAATGTCGTGAGGAGTTATGTCATTGAGGCGCCGATGCGGAGGATTGGTGTGAAGGAATGTGGTGGAGGGAAGTGTTGTGAGAAAGAATGTGGTGGAGGGAAGTGATGTGATAAGGAATGTGGTGGAGGGAAGTGTTGTGAGAAGGAATGTGGTGGAGGGAAGTGTTGTGAGAAGGAATGTGGTGGAGGGAAGTGTTGTGAGAAGGAATGTGGTGGAGGGAAGTGTTGTGAGAAGGAATGTGGTGGAGGGAAGTGTTGTGAGAAGGAATGTGGTGGAGGGAAGTGTTGTGAGAAGGAATGTGGTGGAAGGAAGTGTTGTGAGAAGGAATGTGGTGGAGGGAAATGTTGTGAGAAGGAATGTGGTGGAGGGAAGTGTTGAGAAAGAGTGTGGTGGAGGGAAGTGTTGTGATGAGGAATGCGGTGGAGGGAAGTGTTGTGATAAGGAATTTGGTGGAGGGAAGTGTTGTGAGAAGGAATGTGGTGGAGGGAAGTGTTGAGAAAGAGTGTGGTGGAGGGAAGTGTTGTGAGAAGGAATGTTGTGGAGGGAAGTGTTGTGGTAAGGAATGTGGTGTGAAGGTGTATTGTGTGGAATGTCTGGTGGTGGAGGTGGAGGTGGAGGTGTGAGGCGTGTGGAGCTCCCAGGTGGTCACAGGTCACGTGCTGCCTCCCTCCTTACCTCCTGTCTTCCTTACTTAACACCACCATACATCCACACACTCCTCACACCACGGTACACTGCCGCGATCACCACACCACACCACAGATCAAAGCTTCCCTCTTCCCTGTCGTCTGTCTTCCTTACTTAGCACTCACCGTATACATCCAGCCACTCCTGCCACCACACCACACACACATACCACAGCACACCACAGGGCCACAGCGGCCACTGCACCCTACAACATATCACGTATTGCCTTGTTTCCCCTCTGTCTTTCGTAGTGAGCGCACAGCATACATCCACCCATTCCCCACACACCACACCACATTATCCCACACATCACCCCCACACTGCCCTACACATCACGCCACACTACACTACACTGCCATAACCGCCACACCACACCTTAACACACATTACTTGCTGTCTCCTTACCCGTCGTCTTCATAAGTTAAAACAAGTCATACATCCGCCCACTCCTAACACCACACCACACCATACTGCACCACACTTACACACTTCGTCATACTTCATCAGTGCCACATAGCGCCGCACACTGTCACATTACTGTATAACCACCACTCCACATTGCTACATTTACCACATTGCACCACACCACACTGCACCACACCACACTGCACCACACCACACTGCACCACACCATACTGCCATATTATCTACATCACACTAATCCAACCACCACATTGCAGTCATGCCACTCGTGACATCATTGTGTAACTTAACACACACACACACACACACACACACACACACACACACACACACACACACACACACACACACGCACTTGACAACCAATTCTTCCTTTCACCTTGAGGATGTGGCCCAGGTGTAGGTTGGAAAGGAGGGGAAGGGGTGAGAGGGCTTCCTTGGGGGTGCGGGTTGGCGGTGTGAGGGATGGGGGGAGATAGTGGGAGGTGAAGGTGGTTATGGAGGAGGTAACGTGGAGGGAGGGGATGGGAGGAGAGGCAGTGAGGGGTGAGGAGGAAGAGGAAGAGGGGGGGTAAAGGGAGGAGAATGCAGTGGGGTAATGTGGCGAAGGAGGTGACGTGGGAGTGAGGGGGGGGGTGAGGCACTGGAGAGGATGAAGCTGGTGATGAGGAGGGTTACTGGATCGCACGTGCTGTTAAACCTTTCAGCCCGAGGACGTCTTAGTTAATTCTTGCTGCCTCTTCTTATGCTGTAAAAATGATCGCCTGACCGTGTGGGGGTAGGGACAGTGAAGTAAGTGCCATCATGTTGTGTTTTGTAGCCATATAATTATCACAGACCCTTCCAAAACTCTTTATAAATTGAGTATAGCAGGAATAAAGGAGTGTCGTCATCGTAGTGAAAGCGTTAATGAGTGACGATTACAGTTAGTGATTATTAACATGTATCAGATGACGTATTGTATATTTTATTTTTTATTTCCAAACGGTTTGACACATCTTAAGGGGAGACATTTTTGTGGTGAAGGGGTTAGTGAATGCTATGTCATACTTTGAAAAGTTGTTCCAAAACTGAGTAGGATTGTATGGATGTAAAGAATTATCTAATGAATCCGCCATCGGACTGAAGAATTTAGTAACTATAATGTATATGATGAAGTATTTTTAACAGTTGCGGTAGTAACTAGAATCACTATCCTGAGCCTGTTTTCCATGTTCTTGGGTTTGATTTGTGTCGGGAAAGGAATCTTAGAAGGAAGTCCCATTTCAAATCTGCTCCCTCCTGTGTTGTAGAAGCTACAAGGCTGTGTGCATCACGATTTGGGCAGTGCTGTTGTCACATTCTCATGCCAGTACAAGGAGGGACTTCTGGCCCCCTTGTGTCCTTCAACACACATGCGCGCGCACGTGCCCTTTACATCACTCTGGTTGACAATGCACAGGATTATTGTCAGTTGCATCCTTAAATCATCCTAATTTTTTTGACAGGAAGGACAGTGTAGGCAAGGGAAGATGACATTCTCCTTTCCTTGTCCTTCCTGCAAAAAGAAGGCGTCTGTTGTTGTAATGGAGAACAAAAAGGCATGGGCAGACTCCGCACTCTTCTTTCCCTGTTCTTTCTGCAGATCAAATATTAGTTATGGCGGAATTGACCTTGAGTTATGTTCGTGAGTCTCAGCCGTGAAAGACGCTGTATCCCGGCTTGCTCAGTTTCAGGAGCACAGCTGTAATCCTAGGCGATGCTTTTTGTTTTATTGATGTACCGTAGTTACGACTGAGAATTTATCATAAGGTATGTTTGTAAGTCTCTGCCATTGTGGACAGGCAGTGTTCCCTCCTTAATTGACTCGAGGAGAAACGGTAAAACTAAAGGTTGTCTTGTGTTGGGTCATATTTTCATTACCATGCAGTTTTTTTTTATTACTATTTTCCAGGTGATTAAATTTATCTTAGGAGAGCCTTTTATAACTGGACGGGCTAGGTATGACCTTGATTAACAACTTCACTATTAAAGATGCTCTCAAGTTGAATGATATCGCCTTGGTAGCAGTGCAGGATAAATGCTGTCCTCGTGCTGAAGGTGTTTAGTAGCATACATGATGTCCATAATGTAGTGACGTAGGTGAGTGCGGGGGTGGGAGCGTTGTGTCGGAGGTGGGAGGGAGGTAGGGAGGTGAGCATGTTTACCTTGTGCCAGTAGTAAATCTGGTGATGCCCCGTGGCGGCAGTGGATGGTATGTCAGGAATGCCGCACCACCACCCGCCTCAGCCCCCCCCCCCCAGTCCCTCCTCCGTTCTCACTCACTCCCCCTTCGTCACCCTTCTTACCTTCCCCTCCCCCCTCTCCATCCTTTCCTTCTTCCCCTTCTTACCTGCCTTCTCCCCCTGCCCCCACCTCTCTCTGCCTCTCTCACCCCTCTCCTCTCTCCTCCCTCTCCTCTCTCCCTCTGCCTCTCTCATCCCTCCCTCTGCCTCTCTCACCCCTCTCCTCTCTCCCTCTGCCTCTCTCATCCTTCCCTCTGCCTCTTTCATCCCTCTCCTCCCTCCCTCCTCCCCACCTCTCTTAGCCGCTCCCCAACCATCACCCCCGCGTCCCGCTTTCCCTCTCCACCCCTACACCTTTCCCCCGTCTCTCCCATCGTACCCCCATGCTCTCTCTCTCTCTCTCTCTCTCTCTTTCTCTCTCTCTCTCTCTTTCTCTCTCTCTCTCTCTCTCTCCTGCCTCCCCTCCCTTCTACCCTCCCTCCCCTCCCCCTCCCCCATACACACACAGAGACCCTAATCTCTCCTCGCATGCCTTCGTCTTTTCCCACAACACTTGGCTCACCTCTCCGCTCCCTCACCTTCCCTCATACCCTCCCCACTTTCCCCTCCTTCCCCCCTTCATACCTCCCCAGCGTCTTCCTCCTCCTCCTCTAGAAGCAAAAAATCTTGCATATAAGAAATATAATACCACAAAGAGTCAAAGTGATAAAAATGAATACGATGCCCTTCGATGAAAAGCCAAAAAATTAATTAAATGCAGTAAGAAAAACCTTGAGACACATATTGGAAGTATCAGTAAATCAAATCCCAAAGAATTTTTCAGTTACATAAGAAGCAAAAAGGTAATAACTCCATCAATCGGTCGCTTAGTCACAGATAACGGAGAGCACACTGATGATGAAACTATGATGGCGAAAATTCTTAATACTTTCTTCGCATCAGTATTTACAACAGAAAATATACATACAATTCCTACTGTTTCCCCCATTCCTATAGAAGAGGGCAACATAATCACTGACATTACAGTCAGCGATCGCGACGTACTGCTTGCAATAAACAGATTAAAAGAGAATAAAGCACCAGGACCGGACAAAATATCACCACGTGTATTGAAGGAACTACAGAATGAAATATCAAAGCCTTTAGCTGAACTTTTTAGCTTATCACTTAAGAGCAGTAAGGTGCCACATGAATGGAAGCTTGCTAACGTAACCCCAATATTCAAAAAGGGCAACAGAGCCCAACCAGAAAACTACCGCCCAATTAGTTTAACATCGGTGGTTTGCAAATTGCTTGAAACTATTATCAGAGACAAGTTTGTAAAACACTTAGAAACAAACAATCTCATAAAAGATTCGCAACATGGTTTTCGTAATAATCGCTCTTGCCTCACGAATCTGCTGGACTTTTTCAATGATATACTGAACATGTATGACGAGACTAAATCTGTTGATGTGGTCTACCTCGATTTTCAAAAGGCTTTTGACAAAGTTCCACACAAAAGACTCCTTCAGAAGCTAAAAGCACACGGTTTCAGCAGCAGTGTTCTCGGGTGGGTAGAAGATTGGCTCACCGGACGAAAACAAAGAGTTGTAATAAATGGAAAAGAGTCAGACTGGATAAACGTTACAAGTGGAGTGCCGCAGGGTTCAGTGTTAGGTCCTATTCTTTTCTTAATATATGTGAATGATATTGACGAAGGATTGTGTTGTAAGATTTCAAAATTTGCTGATGATACTAAAATAGGTAACAGAGTAGACACAGCACTGCAAAGACAGGCAATTTAGAGAGATCTTGATCAACTGTTTAACTGGGCCCAAGTCTGGCAAATGGATTTCAATATTTATAAATGCAAAGTGTTAAACATTGGCAGTAAAAATGTAAGAGCAAGTTATAGCATGAATAATGTCCAGCTTGATAGGGTAAACCATGAAAAAGACTTAGGAGTTATAATAACAAATGATTTGAAACCTAGCAAACAATGTACTGAAGCTGTGAAAAAAGCCAACAAATTGATTGGGTTCATAGGCTGAGCATTTGAATATAAATCCGATAATATCGTCCTCACTTTGTATAATTCCTTAGTACGCCCGCACTTGGAGTATTGCGTTCAGTTTTGGTCACCGTTTTATAAAAAGGATATGGAAAAGCTTGAAAGAGTACAGTGAAGGATGATAAAGATGATACCTAGATTGAGAAATAAACCGTACAAGGAACGTTTAGAAGCCCTGAATCTCTTTACTCTAACAAAATGGAGGATACAAGGAGATTTAATTCAAGTATTCAAGATATTCAAAGGACATGATAACATGGCTGTCGATAAATACTTCACAGTTGATCACTCGAGCTACACCAGAGGCAATGGGCATAAAATAATTGGCAAACGACTCCAGTCGCGTGAAGCAAAGCATTTCTTCTTGAATAGAGTTGTAAATATATGGAATAAACTGCCCTCCAACGTAATAGATTATAACAGTGTACAAACCTTTAAAGGTTGCCTGGATAAGTATTTGGCATCCAACCCCCAGCTTAATATGTTTACTCCTGAATAAAGCACTTGTGTATGTATAATTTTCTGTTTTATTTTATTTTAGTTTTTTAGAGCCTGGATCAATTTATTAAATGCAAATATAGTATATGCACAGACTAGGATATGCACAGATAGCCCTGAGTTAACGGTCAGTACTCATACTTTCGACCTGTGATGGGCTGTGGATCACTGAGGGTCCCCGTTAGTTACGTGGCCACCATCGGGATTTTTTTTAATGTACCAGGGGTCACTGCTTCAGGAGGTGACTTGTTTGCTTGTCCTACATGGGAAAGTTCCTAGTCTCAGTGGAATGAATGGAGCTGGGGTCTGATTGACTGCTGCCTACCTTAATGGCGCCAGGCAAGGCTGCCACACCACCCCTGAATATCCACACTGTGCTCTGCGCAATTTCCACACTGTGTCTGCAGACGCCCCGTCAACTCAACGTACCCGTACAGCGACATGCATTAGTTATTTATTTATTCAATTACTCATTGTACTTTACTACTTTCTCTTTCAGGTTATTCATACTGGTAGCTTATAGATAATGTATTATAGAATGTAGTTTTCCTTTTCAGTCTTTCCTATGAAATTTCCATGTCAGTTTTTCCATGCTGCGAGTTGGTTTTTCTCACTTTTTCTTGCCAGTTTTGGCTGGAGGGTTTGGAGGCGGGGGGAGCCTTCTTGCTTTACTATCCTTATCCTTCAGCATGTAGAGTTAGATCTTGTAGTCATAGTCTACTCTGTACCAAACAGCCTCGAAAGAACCATAAGGTCTGTTGCTGTTTCCTTTCCTTTGAACTCTTTGTACTCCTCCCCTTCCCCTCCCGTCATCCCCTCCCCTCCTCACACTTCCTTTCTCCTCCCCCATACCCTTCACACATCTCCCTCTTCTTCCCCTCCCCTCCACTTTACGTCATCCCCACGTCCCCATCTCCATCTCCTCCGTCTCCTTTCTCTTCTCCTTAGTCCCCTCCTCCCCCTCGCTCATCTCACATTCACCATACTTCCCGCCCCCCTTTTCTTTCCCCTCCCCACCTCCCCTCACCTTTATGATCACCTTCCCCTCCTCCTTTCCACTTAGCCTTCCCCTTCTGTTTCCCTTCTCTCGCCATCCCTGCCTGCTTTCTTTCGTTGTCTTTAGCTGATAGAATGGTTTTGTCGTGGTACACGTCTAGAAAGCTGCCTGGCTCTTGTCTATCTGGGGTTCGACTCCCGGCACAATATTGGTAATTTTAGTTGATTTTTTCTGTGTTAGTACAAGTGTCTTTCATCACCCGTCCCTCTAACAAACCGCCGTGAAGGGACTAACAGATCCGTTGCTGTATGTTTTCCTTTGTACACCTTTGTACAGCGTCCTCTCCTTTCCCTTCATTTCCTTTTCCCAGTCATCTCTTCTTTCGCTTCCCCATCCTCTCTCCCTTATCTTTCCTTTCCCCATGCCTGCCTTAGCTCGTAACTCCTCCTCCTCCTCCTCCTCCTCTGTCTTGTTTGCTGCCACTCTCAGTCGTATTCAATAAATTATTGAATACTGGGAAAGTCCCATGCAAGTGGAAACTGGCAAATGTAACACCAATTTTCAAAAAGGGAAGTAAGTCTTTCCCAGGAAATTACAGACCAATCAGCTTAACATCAGTAGTGTGCAGATTAATGTAAACAGTCATAAGAGATTAAAGTGAATTATCTAGAAGAAAATAATATAATCAGAGACTTGCAGCATGGATTCAGACCTCGACGTTCATACTTAACTTACTGGACTTGTTCCATGATGTTTACAAATCATATGAGCGATTGGTGAAAAAGATAACTAGATCTGATGTGAGAGGTGTAAGGCTGAGAGGAAGACCATGAATAGGATGGATGGACAGTGTGAAGAGAGCGCTGGATGCGAGAGGGATGTCTGTTGAGCAAGGAAGAGTGGCTGTGCGTGACAGAAATAAATGGAGAGAAATTGTGAATGAATAAGTGATGACGCAGCCCTGAGGGGATATTCTCCCGCATTTGGTCTGATCAGCTATTTCAGGTCAGGTGCGGGTAAGGGGATGAGACTGTTATGATGTGGCAGGGATAAACCAGCTCTGCTGTCGGGCCCTGCTGCGGATGTCACTGATTGCATTGCGCAGTTGACCCTTGTGCAGTGTGGTGCGGTGAGGAACTGTCCGTTCTCCCTTTTGGGGCTAAGATGCGAATGAATGTGTTTGAATGGATGAGTAAATGGGGAGTGTGTCGTCCTGTCTCGGCTACCTCCCTTTCCTTGGGGGAAGCAGCCTAGGTATATAGATAGATAGATGACGACTCTAGAGCAGTAAATATAAATTTACCTTTACTTTCAGAAAGCATTTGACAATGTCCCTCACAAACGTCTTGTAAGCAAAACAGAAGCCCATGGAATAATAGGAAGCACGCAGAAATGATTACAAGACTGGCTCACAGACCGAAAACAGCGAGTTATTGTAAAGTGGAAAGGAATCCAAATGGCGTAATATGATTAGTGGCGTTCCCCAGAGGTCAGTACTTGGGCAGATACTATTTGTTATCTACGTAAACGATATGGATGAGGGTTTAAGTTGTAAAATATCCAACCAAATTTGCGGACGATAATAAAATAACCAAAAAAGTAACTTCAGCGTTACAGTGGCAGCAGTTACAAAATGACCATAATACTGTGGCAAGCTGGGCAGAAAAATGGCAGATGAAATTCAACACAGAAAAATGCAAAATACTTCATATTGGAAATAACAGTGTCCATGCGAATTACAAAATGAACAATATCCAGTTATGAAGTACAGACAATGAAAAGGATCCTGATGTGATAATATTGAATGACCTAAAACCAAGTAAGCAGTGCACCGAGGTGGTTAAAATTGCGAACAAGTTGGTGGATTTTATTGGAAGAACTGTTGAGCTTAAATCAGAAAAAGTCATACTTGCCTTGTACAGTACATCTTGATAATGTGTCCCCTCCTCGAGTATTGTGCGCAGTTCTGGTCTCCATACTACAGAAAGGACATAGAAAAATTAGAGAAAATACAGTGAAGAATCACAAAAATTTTATCACAACAAAGAAACTAACCGTATGAGGAACGCTTTGAAGAACTTAAATTATTTAGCCTAACGAAATGCAGGTTAAGAGGTGACCTTGCCGATGTTTTCAAAATCATGAAGGGATATGACAACTTAGACATGAATATATATTTTAAAATACACCGGTCAGGTCAAACCAGTAGTGGCTGCAAAATTATAGGAAAACGTTTCGAATCCCATGAAGCAAAATACAGTACTTCTTCTTCAACCAAGTCGTAAATATCTGGAACAGATTACCCTCAGATACTGTGAACAGTATCTCAGTTAAGACATTTAAAAACAAAATAGACAAGTACCTGTGCGAGAATCCTCAGCTGACTCTGTCTCTGTCCAAATAACTTACTTTTACAAGCTACGTGTAGTTCATTCCCCTCCTGTCTACAAGACACCCTGTAGGCCTAAAGTACCTGTACATGGCGTTGTGTCACTTCGTTATATATTTATCAATTTATTAATTGCAAATAAAGTACTATATGCACAGAATAGATTCTGCACAGATAGCCATGAGTTAACAGTCACCACTTTTACTTTCAACCTGTGATGGGCCATGGATCACTGAGGGTTCCTGTTAGGCTACTTCAGCGATCACCTTTGGGATTTTTTAATGTACCAGGAATCACTGCTTCAGGAGGTAACTTGTGTGCTTGTCCTGCGTGGGAAAATTCCTTGTCTCAGTGGAATGAATGGAGTTGGGGACTGACTGACTGCTGCCTACCTTAAAAGCGCCAGGCAAGGCTGCCACACCACCCTTGAATATCCACACTGTGCATTTTCCACACTGTGTCTACAGACGCCCCGTTAACTCAACGTTCCCGTACATAACATCATGCGTTAGTTATTTATTTATTTCATTATTAATATTACTTTATTACTTTCTTTTTCAGGTTATTCAGACTTGTAGCTTATAAAGTATTATAGAATGTAACTTTTCCTCTTTAGTCTTTCCTGTGAAATTTCAATGTCAGTTTTTCCATGCTACATGGTGGTCCTTCTCACTTTTTCCTACAGTGTTAACTGGAGGGTTTGGAGGCGGGGGTAGCCTTGTTACTTTACTATTCTTATCCTTCAGGATGTGGATTAGATCTCGTAGTGTATTTATTTGTAACAAGCAGCCTCGAAAGAACCACAAGGTCTGTTGCTGTTTGCCTTCCTGTGTATTCCTCCTCCTCTCCTACCCTCATACACACCCTTCCCTTCAGCCCCCTCCTCCACCCTCTCTCCCCCTTCCTTCAACCTCCTTTTTCAACTCTTTCCTCGTCCTACTCCTCCCCCTTTGCTTCTCTTACCTCCCCCCCCATCTTCCCTCTCCTTTTCCTCGATCTACCCGGCTCTCGGTCTATTCTCTTTTCCTCAACCCTACTCCTTCTTCCTACCCTCTGCCTTCCTAGCTTCCCTTCGCCACTCTTTTCCCATCCTACTGCTTCCCCATCTTTCCTTCACCTTCCTCCATCCCTCCGCCCTCCCTCCTTCCATCCCCTCCCCCTCTCCAGCTTTCCTCCCTCCTGCCTTCATACCGATATCTTTCTCCCACCTTCGTACTTAAGAGAGAGAGAGAGAGAGAGAGAGAGAGAGAGAAAGAGTTTCACCTGTCCCCCTTCCATCTCGTCCCCTACGTAACTAGTGGGAATTGATAGATTGTGCTAACTTTGGGGAAATTGCTGACAGGATGGTGGTTGTCCCTAGGGGTATACACTCATTCCCCCCCCCTCTCTCTCTCTCTCTCTCTCTCTCTCTCTCTCTCTCTCTCTCTCACACACACACACACACACACACACACACACACACACACACACACACACACACACACACACACACACACACACACACACACACACACACACACACACACAGTACAAGCAGTTATAAGAGATACTTGGGTTTAGACCATGAGAGAGAGTGGGGGTGGGAGGGTGCTCACGCGCGCGCGCATGCTAGTTTCGTGGCCTAATATTTATTTTTGTTAATTTTTATGCTGTTTTATGCTGCCGCTAAACCGTTTCCACAACGAAGTCCATCGCTGCTGTAAAATGCATTGTATATATGAAATGAAGGTCTAGCATGAGTGATTAGTTTGGACTCGTGTGATCATTGTCTCCTGTGTCTTGCTTGGACTCCTCAATAGACACTGTATATCCCATTTCTTCACTGTTCCTGCATAGCCTTTTTATTCCACGTGTTTCACTGTTCGGCATAGTCTTTGTGTTCCGCGTTTCTTCACTGTTCCGGCATATCATTTTTTATTTTTTTTATTTCTCCGTTGTTGTAATAAGTGCATACTCCCTCATGATCATCCTTCAAACCATTTTTCCGTTGTTGCAGTGAGTTTGAATCCCTACATACAAGTCTTTAAAATTCTACATTGATCTTTCATTGTCACTTTCTTCCTCTTGTCTCTGTTACCCAATCATATTTTTTCCTGTTTTACGGTGAGTTTGAACCTCAGCATTCACTCTGTTTCTTCTATACTCTACCACAGTCATCATCTTGTTTATATTTCCGTTTCTGCAGCAAATTTAGCTACTTCATCGACTCCTTTCCTTCTCCTCACGACTATGGCAAAGTACAAATTTCACATGCTTTTCCCTCAGGCCTGGCGGTCGTGTATCAGTAGTTCAGTAAAGCATCCAATCTGCGAGGCCTTTTTCTTCAATGGCCGTAGGGATTGTCGAGTAAGCCTAATGTGACTCTTGATTCATTCTTTTCACCATTTATTCATTACTCCAGCCAGGCATTCTTGTCTCCTTTACTTCATTCCCGATGGTAAATGCAATTAATTTTCTTGTGTATATTTTTCTTTATAATCATATTCATTGCTCCGTCGTCGCCATTCTCTTCTCGTTTTCCCTCTTTCTGTCACAGTCATTCTTGTGGCCAGTCATCGTGTCCATAGTGAGATTAATTCCATACGTAGTTTTATACATTCCTAATTCCTCGTAGTAAGTTTAAACGTCGTTAACAGTGGTATACATTGTTCATCTACACCCACGTTTGTATACCCTCTTCCTCGGTCTTTCTTTGTTGGAGTAAATTTGATCTCTTAATGTACGACTACTCCTGTGAGGCCTAGATAACATACAAGGCCCACATCCTTTTCCCTGAGGCCCTGGGGTAGTGTAGATAACTGTGTAGCCTATATCAGTAAAATATCCACTCTGCCAGACGCGTCTCTTCAGTGGCCGTGGGGCTCGTTAGGTAATGTGACACCTCTACTGATACTGTCATCGTGCTAGTCCACCACCTGCTTGGCTGATAGTTGAATAGTTATATAAATTAGATGTTTTCTTTGACAAAACACTCACGTTTGCTTTTGCTGTACATTGTTTTGACCTATCACTTAATTAGTTTTCATTAACAAAAAATATTAATAATAGTTGGCAGTTGCTGCAGTTTCTTTTGCTCATGTCGCTTTTCATAAAATGGAGGCTTTCATTGTAAAAAAATCTGTTAGCGGTCGCAAGGCTTTTTTTTTCTTTTTTTGGTTACTTTATATTAATAACAACTGTTCATTAACTCTCTCATGGTCAGGACAACTCTAGTTTCCTGTTTTAGCTCACGTCGTGGCTATATTATTCAGCTGAGGAAGTTATAGGACCCTTAGAGCGTTAACAGTGTCACCATTAACCCTCTTGTGGTGGGGACGACTCTAGTACTCTAGGTAACAACAGACGATTGTATTCAGGTTAGAACGAGTCATAAATGATACAAGCCTTTAGAGTTAAAAAAAAAAATGCGTTTGCAGTTGCCATGCTGTCGTCGTCTCAGTTACTTCAGTGGTCACAATTAAATACTGTATGTATATTTTTCTTACTGACATCCCTTCAGTCCGATGATGTATTTTATCTTTTATTCTTTGTATCATCGATGATGTATTTTATCTTTTATTTTTTGTATCATCGATGATGTATTTTATCTTTTATTCTTTGTATCATCTAACCAATTTCTAAAACTTAATATTAACTTTCTTATTGGAAGGTTGAATATAGTTTTCATAACCACGTCGGTGCGAGAGAGTTCAGGAGTTGAATTAAATCGTCTGGAAGCAGCATCAGTGCCGATTGTAGCTTTCTGGGCGCCCCAAATGAGGTTACGTCTGTGGCCCTCCCAGTGTGTCTTATATACATTTAACGAGTATTGACAGTATTAACAAGTAGTAACAGACTTTATACAAATGAAGTACGAAAGGATGAGCTGGTGGCATTGTACTCAGTTTTTACTCCTATCTACCCATCAAAATCTTCCACAGGAGTACCCACTATTATTTAATAATATCCAGCTCAATCCTGCATCATCCTTGAACATGCCTGGGGTTTCATTCACACGGGACTTATCTTGGAAAGATCATATTGCATCTCTTGTAAAATCTGCTTCCAAGAGATTAGGTGTGCTAAGCCGACTCCGTGCCTTCTTTACCCCAGCACAGTTTTTGACTTTATACATGGGTTTTATTCACCCCTGTTTAGAGTACAACTCTCATGTGTGGGAGGCTCCCCACATACAGCTCTTCTCAATAGGGTGGAGTCAGAGGCTTTTTGTCTCATCAACTCTCCTCTTACTGGCTCCCTTCAACCTCTGTCTCTTCGCCGCACTGTTGCCTCTTCATCTCTTTTCTGTCGCAACTTCAATGGTCACAGCTTCTCTGAACCGTCTGCTTGCATCCCTCCACCTCTACGACAGGCGTGTAGCACCCGTCTAGCGACAAACTCTCATCCCTTTTCTGTCCAACTCTCTAATGCAAGAGTTAACCGTTACTCTATCCTTCATTTATGCAACAGGTCAACTCTGGAACTGTCTCCCTCTGTCAGTATTTCCTGCTTCCTATGATCTCCAGTCTTTCAAACGCAGTGTGTCCAGGCATCTCAAATAGATCTTGAATTTGGCTCTCTTTTATATATTTTTTTCTCTATCTCTCTTGGAAGGAACGTTCATCTGGGCTCAGCCTTTGGTTCCTTCTTCCTCGCATAGATATATATATATATATATATATATATATATATATATATATATATATATATATATATGTATATATATATATATATATATATATATATATATATATATATATATATATATATATATATATATATATATACACACACACACACACACACACATACATACACTCTTGTAATTTATTTTCAAAGCACGTGTTTTTTTCCCCCCCTTGTGTTCAACTCCCTGAGACCTAGAAGTCCTACGTGCAACACTTTCACATGTCACCACTTAGGTGCCAGTTTCAGTTCTCCGTGTAGGCTAGAATAAATGTGGCTGTCATTCAGGACTGGTATAATAGTATTAGCATTTTTGTAATTATGTTAATGACTTCATTTTAGGCCATTCTTACGACATCCAGACGATTTTTTTCTGTTTAGGAAAGACCTCGTACTGAAGGAGGTAGTGAACGTAGTATCAAACTCCTCCCATTCTCAAAGCTTTCCTTAACCTAAATTAAACCATCTGGATGCACCAAGAATATATATAACAGTAGTGCTTGCCTGCAAAAGTTTATGGGACTAACTATTAGTTATTCCATAACAGAGTGTTTACAAATACCATTATCTTTGTTTCCATACAGTCATTGAGCCCACAATGACCAATTCTGACTAAAAAGTCGATTTTTTTTTTTTCTGCATATATTCCCGTGTTGCTATCTCCGACAATTTCGCGCCGTCTCATTGCCCGAGGTAACAAACATTTTTGTTTTGGTATTTTTCTGACACTCCCTGGACTTACCCGGACCCAGTGCAAAAAGAATTAAGTCGATATCTATTACCCTTCTCGTGAGAGAAACAAACAAACGCACAGGCATACACAGCTTGACTTTATTATTTCGATACCTCATTGTAGTAGTACCTGGTACTGTAGAAGTAGTAGTAGTAGTAGTAGTAGCTGGTACTGTAGTAGTAGTAGTAGTACCTGGTGCTGTAGTAGTAGTACCAGCTACTGTTGAAGTAGTAGTTGTAGTAGTAGTAGTACCTGGTACTGTAGTAGTAGTAGTAGTAGTAGTAGTCGTAATAATACCTGGTACTGTAGTAGTAGTAGTAGTAGTAGTAGTAATAGTTGTTCCCTAGGCAGTCTGGCCGAACAGCCCCGAGTCCCTTAGGAAGGCCATGGCTGAGACCGGGCTTTCCCACAGAGCTCTCAGAGAGTGTATGTTGTGTTGTTGGCGTAGGTGATTGTGTGCAATGCAGTCTTCCATAATGTGCTTAATAGTATGGGGTGCTGTGTTGCATCCTGGACAGGCATCAGCGACTGAGTCATCCAGCCTCTTCTGGTAGCTTAAGAGGGCTGGATGGTGCCCACATCTCAGCCTGGCCAGGTGGACCCTGTCCTCACGAGGAAGATAGGATTCAGAAGGGTGGATGTCAGGAGGCCGTGCATGCAGCTGTGTGTTGTCTTTAAGTGACTGAATGGAGCGGCGAGTGATCTAAGTGTGGATATGCTTCTGGAAGCTGGTCTGAGGGCGGGGAGGGGGGAGAGATGACAGTATTTATGTATGGTAGCGTGTGCTGGGTGTTGTTTTGATGTTCCTTGGTGTGGGTGGATGTGCTGCCATGTACTGTAGTGGATGTTGTGGGTTTGTGGAGGCTGCAGCAAGAAACTGGGTGCCTCTCATGTCTAGGTGATCCTTGACTTTGAGGACTTTGGTTTCTTGATGTAGGTGGTCTGTGGGTGTAGTAGCTGTGCAGCCTGTGATTATTTTTAGGGCCGTGTTCTCTATGGTCTGTAGAGTGTTGTAGTGTGTTTTGGTGAGGTTAGAAGCCCAGGCAGGGCTTGCGTAATTCATCACTGAACGTATGTATTGTTTGTATACTGTGGTGGTGGTTTCTTTGTTGTGTCCGAATATTGTATGGGCAAGTGACCTCAAAGCATTGAGTCTTGGTGTTATTTTATTTTTAATATTTGTGATGTGTTGTTTAAATGACATTGATGTATTGTATGTTACACCAAGGATTTTTTTTTGGGGGGGAGTGTTGTTTATGGTGAGGTGTGGGATGTGACTGTGTTCTGCTGTCCAATTTGTGAGAAGAGTCACTGTAGATTTGGCTGGGGCTATTTTGAGCCTGTTTTGTGGTGAACCATTCGTGTAGTGTGCAACTGTGTTTGCGTTTTGGTGTGTACATGTAAGTGTTATATCATCTGCATAGGAAACTATGTGTATCTATGGTGTGTGGGGTGTGGGTACGTAGTACATGTATAAGTTAAAGAGTGTAGGGGACAAAACAGATCCTTGGGGGACGCCGTTTGTGAAGTTTCTGATGTTAGAAGACTGACCGGCAAATGTTACGTGTGCACATCTGCCTGCTAAGTAGTTTGCCAGCCATCTTTTTGTGTTATTGTGCATGTTTGTGTTGAGTATTTTGTTTGTGAGGTTGTGGCGGGGGATGGCATCAAAAGCTTTGCTAATGTCTAGTGTGGCTAGGAGTGTTCTGTGTGGTGGCCTAGCTGAATTCATCCCATCGAAAACTCTCTGTGTAAGGTCTGTAAGAAGGGTGTTTGTGGAGTGTAATGGCCTAAAGCCATGTTGTGATTGGGCTAGGGGAATGTGAGGTGTGACTAGTTGTAGTACCAGTCGTTCAGTGACTTTAGAGGGAGTGCAGAGGAGGGTGATGGGACGATGTGAGGAGGGTAACGTGGGGTCTTTTTTGAGTTTAGGGATAGTGATGATATTGCCATGCTTCCAGATGTTGGGTATTATGTTGTGTGAGTAGCTGTAGTTTGATGTGTTGGTGAGTGCTTGTATGCCTTGTGGTCCTAGGTGTTTAAGGTGAATGTTGCTTATGTTGTCATGTCCACAGGCAGATGAGTGCTTGAGGTTGTTATTGATGTGCTTCGTCTGGTTGTAAGTGAAAGATGCGTAGTCTGGGTCTGTGAGGAACTGTCTCTTACGTCGGATGATACATCTGTCTTCGGGATGCTGGTTTATATGGCTGACTTGTGAGAAGTGATTGATGAGAGTGTTTGCTTGTTGTTTGTTTGAGGGTATGGTGTCTGTTGTTGTGATGGCAGCGTGTGATTGTGTGGTGTTACTGTTGGAAAGTGTGATGCTGTTTAGTGTTTTGTAGAGTTTGCTGATGTTTGTTTTGTGGTCAAGTGTTTGGAGGTAATTTTTCCAGTTTAGTGTTTGCTGTTCTGATATTTTATTGTTTATCTCAGTGTTGAGTTCTTGTATTTGTTGTATGGTGTCTTGTGTATGGGCTGTTGGGGAGTATCGCAGTGTGTCCCGTTGTCTGATGAGGCCTTGAATTTCTGGTGTGAAGTTGGGGTTGTGTCTCTTTCTGTTGCCTCTAGGAATGTGTCTTTTGTCTTCGTTTTGTATGATTGTATTGAAAGTGTCCACAGTGGTGGTGATGTTTGTGATGGGTGTACTGTTTAGCGTTTCGAAATGTTTTTCTGTTTCAGTTACAAAGGCCTCCCAGTTGGCTTCCTTATAATTAGTGTATGTGTGATTGTGGCCGGCTGGGGTGATTCTGGTTTTGGTAGTGATGATGATTGGGAGGTGATCAGAACCTAGGGTTTTGACCACTCTCCATGATGTAGTGGGGGCGAGGTTTGGGGAGCAGAAGGTGATGTCTGGAGATGATGGGAGGAAGAGGGCTTGGTGTGGGATATGGGTATGTTGGTCTAGACTGTTTAGTATGAAAAGGTGGTCTGTCTGGGATTGTAGTACCAGCCCTCTGTCTGTGTCAGGGTTGTTGACATGCCAGGCCGACGACTTGGCGTTGAAATCACCACTCAGGATGATGTTGGGTATGTTAGTAATGTTGTGTATCTGTGGAGAGTAAGTATGTGGTACTGTGGGGGACGATTGGGCGGGAATGTATGTGTTAGCGATTGTTATGTGTGACTTGTTACCAGTGCGTATTTTAATTGATTGTATTTCTGTTGTGGTGTCATGTGGGGGGAGAAGTGACTTTGTGTGTGCACTGGTATCTGCAAAGTTGATGGATTTGTGTACCAGGGTGATGAGTCCACTGCCACCGCCGTCGGCCTGGTCTTGTCGAATGGTGGTGAAGTTATGAAATGTCTGTGTTTTCTGTGCTCTGTGTAGTTTAGTTTCTTGTAGGATGGCAATGTGTATGTTCTGTTGTTTGATGAATTGTGTGAGTTCATGTATTTTGGTGTTTATGCCATCTATGTTTAACTGAAGGATGTTTTGTGTGTGATGTGTGTTGGCTGCTGCAGCACGGGGGGGGGAGGTGGTATGGGTGGAGGGGAAGGGGTAGGAGGAGGTTGTGATGGAGGTAAGGGTTGAGGTGGATTAGGATGGGTTGGAATGGGAGGAGTTGGGGGACTGGATGGTGTGGGAAGGGTCGGTGGGTTTGGCTGTGGAGGTGTGAAGGAGGTAGGAGTAGGATTGGAAGGGGGGTTAGTGGGTGGGGGGAAGGAGCATAAGGAGCAGGTCCAGGTGTTTGTGTAATGTTTTCTGGATGCAAGTGTTGTGCAGGTGTAATGGGTCCAGTTCTTGCAGGAATTGCACTGAACTGAACCCTTTGTCTGTCGGCTCGACGTGATAGGTTTTGAGCATGTTGGACATATGTATTTGTTGGTGGGTCCTGGATTGCTCTCAATGTCCCCGGCTAGAAGAAGTTGTCGAGAAATGACAGCCAGGGAGTCATTTCTCGGTTTAGAAAAAACTGTGTTGTTGTGTGTGTCGTATTGGGAGATGTGGTACTTGCCCGGGCGACCGAAGCCACTCCCAGGTACTCGAGCCCCGTGAGGTGCCGGGGAGGGGGGGGGTTGCGGTGGTTTGGCCCCCATGCTGTCCTCCTCTTCTCTTCGACAGCTTCCGGGGGATAGACCCACGACGAAGACGCCACCGCTTCAGGTCCTGTAGTAGTAGTAGTAGTAGTACCTGGTATAGGACTACATAATAGATAGATAGATAAATAGATAGATAGAGAGACAGATAGAAGCAGGGAGTCAGATGATGAGAGGTGTTGTGTCTGCGAGAATCGAGCAGTGCTAAACATGCTTACACACTCTGACGCGAGGAATGCTTGAGACAGCGTCTAGTGGCCATGCACACACATATACACACATACTCACACACAGGCTCCTTAAGCTTTCCATCCATGAGGAACACACGTGACACACCCCTGCTACACCAGATTTTAGGAAAGAGAGCTCAGACGGAGATTAGCCACCGAACAGGCAAGAGAGCAGTAGACAGGCCTCAGAGGAGACAGGTGACGGGAGAAGGGCTTGGCAATTTGAGAGAGAGACAGATAGTGAGACAGGGAGGTAGCTACCCGGGACTTATATTCGTTCCGTGTGAGGGACTTGTTAATATTCCCAAGACAAATAAAAATAGTCCCATACTATTCTTTACCTCTCCTGTCACTACATGACATTTGATGGGGAAGCTACTACAAGATATAGAAGCCGCTCGACCACAAGTCTAAAATATACTTCTCTACAAATAACTACATAGTCTTTATGACATTTGGTAGCAGCGAACGTATACGAACCTCGTCTACGAATCAACATTAAATTCCTACAAAATATCAAGATTGAAAACAACCAACAACATCAGCTCCTGACAGTATTCTCTCCATCCAGCCCCCTCCGTCTCCCAGATCATTACGCTGATGCAGAGGTCAAGAGATCACTCGACGCCTTGCAAGTAGCTTAACGACAAACCAGCAAATCTGCGGACATCGTCTCCGAATTAAAAGCAAATTTCTACAAAAGCAACCGAGACTACAAGATTAGCTTCAGTTCTACATTGAATCCTACAAAATACAGCCTACAGTGCAAATAGTCTACAAGTCTACGACGAATCAGCGAACTACAGCCATCTACAATCAGCTACAATTAACAACTCTACGTCGTCTGTATAATCTTCTACACACACCTACAAGTAGCGGCAGTCTTCATCCCACAACGAGTAAATCACTAGAGAAAAGGACCGAGAAAACATCGACATAGAAAAACGGAACAAACAAACGAAGAGTGAGACACGACTCACAACTCATCTTACTCACTCGTCTTCACTCAAGTTACTCATCGCTACTCATTCACTCACCACAGCTACCAGTGTGGGAAGCCGACGTCATGTGCTGAGACGACAGCACGCCAATCAACCCGCGAAGGACAACGCTATCACCACGTGCAACACCACTAACACCATTTCCCACCACGGTAAAAATTAGTGAGTTACATAGTTACTTCATTCATACAATACACAGTGATAGACAATAAACTTCTGCACAAACATATAAAACGTGTTGTATAGTTACAGCTTAAATACACATACCTACTTCAATTATCTTCATAATTCAATCATTAAATACTTGCACCAACAATAAATATTCTACACTGTATATACAGTATTCATTCATTTATTATAACATTTATTTACTACCAACGAGTGTTACCATTTATACCTACGTAAAATACGTGTTTCATACATACAACTATACATTATTATATCTACAAAGTGATAAAGAAAATATACAATCACAGTTACTCAGTGAGCAATTAAGAGAACTGTATTAAACATTTATTAATTAAAGCTACCTAGTGGAAACTGATAAATTAACTTACAAGGAAAAAAAAAATGGCCATCACAAATGCCGTTAGCAAGAGTGAACATCTTCAACACAATCGTGAAGACAATGATTTCCACACAGTGCTGACACACATATTACCCAGATAGGTACAGGTGAACAACAAATCAGTGTGTATAGTTAATACTGTATATAGTGTATATATATATATTTTTTTTTTCTATAAAATAACAAAATATGGGACTATATAATATCATTTTCAGTAGTATCTGTGCAATATAAACTAAACTTTAAAAAAGTATCTCAAGGAAATTAGCCAGTAATTATGCAACCATGAACATGGAAAAAGTGTACACAAGCAAAGAAAAACAAACTATAGAAAATCAATACATAGAAAAAAAAAAAAAAAAAAGTAAGAAAGAAAAAAGAGAAATAAAGTAAGATCACATAACAAACAAATGAAAATAAGTGTAAATGTTACTATATATGCCAAAATACCACATAAACTACAAACAAAAAAGCAAATTGTGTCTCCACAAACAAGTGGCATGACAAATCATCACTATCATCGACCGCAGCATATGTTAGGACTGCAGTTATTACAATTATGTTACTCCATATTACAATAATGTAACTACAAACGATATGTAACAATTATGTAACGACAAACGATTGCATTATGTTACACTAACTACAATTATGTACCTACAAACGATATGTAACAATTATGTAACGACAAACGATTACATTATGTTACACTTGTTACAATTATGTAACTACAAACAATATGTACCAATTTATGTGACAGTTGCATTAACAAGATGTAACTTTTATGTAACCTTAACTACAATTATGTAACTACAAACAATACTACAAACAATATGTACCAATTTATGTGACAGTTGCATTAACAAGATGTAACTTTTATGTAACTTTAACTACAATTATGTAACTACAAACGATATGTAACAATTATGTAACGACAAACGATTGCATTATGTTACACTAACTACAATTATGTACCTACAAACGATATGTAACAATTATGTAACGACAAAACAGTTGCATTAACAAGATGTAACTTTTATGTAACTTTAACTACAATTATAAGGCCAAGACACTTATGTAATAGTTGCATTAACAAAATGTAACTACAATTATAAGGCCAACAATTATGTTACAATTATGTAGTACCACAATGTTAGTACAATATTATGTCATACAATTATCGCACAATTCTGTATTACCAGTATCATCATACAAGTTAGGTGAAATATTAGACATTACTAAAGTGATAACTCAAATATGTAATGTATAACCTAGCAGTATTACCATTGCACAATTATATGCGTACGTCTGTTGTACATGCACGTCTTACAAAGTGTTATACAACAACCATTGCATTTATTTCAAATATGTATACAACTTATTTAAAATGTAATATTACTGAATAATCACTATTTACTATGAATAATATATGTATACAATATTCATACAGTTATGTTACCTTACAATATTATGTATTTCACTTAATTAACTTATAAGTTCATTATAATATGTATGTAGTATGTATTTATATGTTATAACTATTAAATGTCGATGGTACGCCATTTTTGCGCGGCCGAGCAAATATAGGACTACATAATAGATAGATAGATAAATAGAGAGATAGAAGCAGGGAGTCAGATGATGAGAGGTGTTGTGTCTGCGAGAATCGAGCAGTGCTAAACATGCTTACACACTCTGACGCGAGGAATGCTTGAGACAGCGTCTAGTGGCCATGCACACACATATACACACATACTCACACACAGGCTCCTTAAGCTTTCCATCCATGAGGAACACACGTGACACACCCCTGCTACACCAGATTTTAGGAAAGAGAGTTTAGAAGGAGACAAGTGACCCTAGAGAGAGGTCGAGACGGAGATTAGCCACCGAACAGGCAAGAGAGCAGTAGACAGGCCTCAGAGGAAACAGGTGACGGGAGAAGGGCTTGGCAATTTGAGAGAGAGACAGATAGCGAGACAGGGAGGTAGCTACCCGGGACTTATATTCGTTCCGTGTGAGGGACTTGTTAATATTTACAAGACAAATAAAAATAGTCCCATACTATTCTTTACCTCTCCTGTCACTACATGACATTTGGTGGGGAAGCTACTACAAGATATAGAAGCCGCTCGACCACAAGTCTAAAATATACTTCTCTACAAATAACTACAAAGTCTTTATGACACTGGTACTGTAATAGTAGTAGTACTCGTAGTAGCAGCAGCAGCAAGTCTGGCATCTGGGACTGAACCCAGTGGACTGCAGACTAAAGAATTCCTTTTTCCAGAGCCCACCATCCTCCTTTCAGGGGATAGAGAGGGTGTTGAGGGACATTAGTATTTCCTAGGAACTTCACACTTCACCACTCAGATATATTGGTGTCACCATGTGACGACAACCCTCTCAGCATGTCATCGTAGTGAAGGGGTAGATTGGGTCTGAAAGGAGCTGTAGAAGACTTAAATATTACTACAGTAATTTAATAATGTTACAAATAAGATGTCATATTGATTGTTTTCTGACAAAGATTAGATTGATGCGTAACTAGTACTGTACGTTAGGGTTTTTACAGCAGGCAGTCTGATTTTCCTTGGGCTCATTCTTACCCTTGTTGTGACCTACAGTAATTGGTGCGCATCCAGATTTATGTTGGGTACTGTATAAGATTTATTTTTGTTGCATCTACAGGGGTGACTAATTCCAATGTGCGTCCTTAACTGTCACGTAGCAACTCCCCAAGTGACAGCACCTTTCTGAAGGATGAATTCTAGCAAGTGACAACCTCAGAGTTTGTCTATCTGTCTGTTGCCAGACGCCTTAATCGTGTAAGGGGTGGCCACAAACAAATCGCCTCCATGTCGCCCTGTCCCCCTCCATTTCACTGCCCTGCTCCCACCTCACACTTCCCTTTCTCATATACCTCACCACTCCATCCCTCCATCTCATCCTTGGCCTCCCCCTCCCTCTTCCCCCCTCCACCTGTCACATACATTCTTCTCGTTAGTCTCTTGCTCCATCCTCTCCACATAGCCAAACCACCTCAATGTATTTCTCCAAACGCTTTCTGTCACATCCACATTCACTTCTTCATTTGTCGGACTGTCTCGCCATGTAACTCCACATGCTTCTCTCAGATAACTCATTTCCGCCGCTCTCATTCTCATCTCCTTCCAACAGGTTCCAAGCGTCACTTCCATACGTTAGAGTTGGTGTTACAATACTGTCATGCAGCGACTTTTTTTTTACTTCCATGCTCGTTTCCCTGTTTCTTATCACTGCTTTGAAAGAACCAGCAAACTTTGTTCCCTGTTGTACCCTTTCAAGCACTTCACCCTTTAAACTTCCATCCATGCTCATCACACTACCCATATACTTAAATGCACTCATATTTTCTATTTCCTCATCATCCAACCTCACCGTACATTCAGTGACTTAATTACTCTCGAAGACCATAGCTTTACTTTTCCCTACATTCACCTTTAGATTCTGTTTCTTACACAGTCTTCCAAACTCATTCGCCAAGCCTTGCAGTTCCCTTTCGTCTTCACTTAACAATACAGAATCATCTGCGAACAACAGTACAGGGAGTGTCCAAACTCTGCCTTCTGTCATTAGGGCCACTACAACATCCACTGCCCTATCTTGTATCTCTTTTATAAACCCATCCATATACAGACTGAACAACCATGGAGACATGACACATTCCTGTTTCAGTCCAACATTCAGATAGAAAAATTCACACAGTTCACTATCCACACGCACTGCAACCTTAGCCCCCTCATATATTCACTTCACAGCATTCAGCAACGTCCCATTTGCTTCATATATTCTTTATTTTCCACATTCCTCGTCAGTCCATTCTGTCATATGCTTTCTCCAAATCCATGAAGGCCATATACAACTTTTTTCCCTTCTGTAGAAACTTTTCCACTTGAGACTTAAGAATTATTATCTGATTTACACAACCTCTTCCCCTTCTAAAACCTCTCTGTTCATCTCCAGCAAAGTCCTCTGTTATTTCCTTAACTCTGTCAATAAGTATCCTACCATTTATTTTTCCTTTTACACCAAGAAGACAAATGCCAACATGATTGCCACACACTTCTTTTTCACCTTTTCCTTTGTACAAGGGAATAATTATACCTGACTTCCAATCCTGTAGGACGTTACCTTCCTCCCAGGCAAATCTGCACATCTTCCATGTCCATTCTACTACTATCTCTCCCCCATGCTTCAGCATTTCACCACACGCTCCCACATTTCCCGGGGCTTTCCCCATTGTGACTTTCTTCATTGTTTCCACTACTTCCATCCTACTGATTTCTTCCTCTCTTCCCACCTCCCTCCCATTTCCAGGGGCTTTCCCCATTTTGACTTTCTTCATTGCTTCCACTACTTCCATCTTACTGACTTCTTCCCCTCTTCCCACCTCCCTCCTTCTCCCAGCCATTCCCCAACCACTTATACTTGCATTATTTTCTCTATGTTTAACAGTTCCTTAGAGTTCAGTGAGCATCATATATTCACATCCGTTGATATTTTGGATATTGACAACAGACTGCTTTATCACTAGTGGAGGGTCAGAACCCAATGAGACCTTTTCATTTTTTTCCTAGTTGACAAGGAGAATCATTGCACTTTTACTGCATGTCATGAAATGACTGCCTTGAAGTTATAGGCCCATCATCTCTTTTTGCTTATAAGTTCTTCCCCCTTCAGAAACCCTTGGTCATGATTATGACCCAGAATTACTACAAGGTATGCTTAACTCCCAAATGCCAGGCTATTTTTAAAACAGTCATCACCTCACAACAGGCAATTTCACAGAACTTAGGGAAACGAGTTGATGACCATTTTACTCAACAACTCTTTCTCTTGCGAAAGAAAGTATCCCCAGGTCTCTAGGTCATTGCGTTGATGAGTAATGACGTGAGGAAGAGAACTAATTTTTGCTATGAGAGCAGGACGTGTTCGTGTGTCTGCCCGCGATGCCGACTATGGCTTTGATCGTTGCGTGGTGTCTTCTCCACTACTGGATAAACTAGACACTGTTGCATCCAAGGCATGCCTTATGGCACTGTCACTGAGCCCTTTTCTAGCATCCTTGGAAAGAGGCTTGGCAGGGTTGGAAGATGCAATTGACTACAGGCGCAGCGAACGGAATCAAATAGGAACCTGAAGACATCATTGTACACCTGGCAGAAGCATGAAACAAACTGACTCTCTCTAGTGTGCTATGGAGGTACTCCCTCCCTACCCTTTGGTGGTGATATTAAATGGTGGCAGGAAGTCACTTGCGCGTATGCAGTAGATATCGTAGTCGTCGCAGAGCTTTACCAAAACTGTGTTAGATTGTAGGGATTTTAAGAAGGAGAGAATGTTCATTGTTCTTGTCATGAATGCAGGGGAAAGATGAATATGAGTCTGGGGTTTAATAGCAGTTTATTCCTTCAGAGGAAGTGTCTCACAAGAACAGTACCGAGGCGAGAGTGGTTTTATGCTTGCTAGCTCTGCGCACTCTGTTCGTGTCTTTTCCCACCGTCTCTCTCTCTCTCTCTTTCATTTCCCCTGTATATGACTGGTTGTGTCACGCGTAAGGGCACGTGTGTGTGTGGGGGGGGGGGACTTCCAAGCCTGTGGGAGTTTCCATAAATTCCATCAGGCATCATACTGTGCTGTGTGTGAAATCCTAGCGTGAGAATGTGCATCGTTGGTTCCTCTAGACCTATTGTTTAGGCACGACTTGCATCTAACCTCAGTATTATATATTAACAATATGCACGTTACTAGTTATTATGGAGTGTTATGATATTTTAGTGTCCTGACATCACACAGTCACGCTCATGACAGCATGTAGTTACAAATTACATATTCTGTCAACCAGTTAATACTTGGTATTCATCACAATATTGTAGTGACTGTAATATGTAAAAACATAACTTATTGTAGTAATATATTGTATGTATAATATATGCACTGGCTTAAATGCATGGTAGTAAAATTGAATATAGAATATTGTATAACATATTGCAGTAATATAGTGGTGCAAATGTGTATGTACAATAGACATACGCATGTATTTATGCAATGGTAATATTGCTAGGTCATTGCATTACATATACGGTAATCCCTGCAAGATCCGACGTAAGAGAGCCAAAGGCATGTCCAGGACTTGGGAAGATGCCCTCTGGACAGGTACTTATGGACCCCAACCCAACCTAACATTGAAAGCCTGATTAACTCCCTACAGGACATGCACAGCACCTATTTAAGATCTTATTCACACAGATAGGGGACAGAAATCATGAAATAAATGAAAAGGAACCAAAGAATGTGGAATTAGAAGTGAGTAGGGAAAATATTCAGCAGTGTATAGGGTACTTCCGACATGTCCGTGGCTATTGTGAAGATTGCTGTAACCCACCTCCTGTCAGGCTCTGACAGTGGTGAAGATGCTATTGAAGCACATAGAGTAATCCAGTGTTGCGCTGCACTTAATCCTTTGCACTCTGAATTGTAATTTCTTAACACTGCACATTCTTTTCTTACTTGCACTGCACATGAAACATGCCAGTGTTGCACTCTGTGTAACTTGCAATACTTTGGTGATAGAAACTCCGTGTACAAACAGCTAGATAAGGAGTTTATTACAAGCTCACAGTAAAATAGTCTGCCCTTCTCGGCTGCCTGATATCAACTGATGCAATAACGCCGTCTTCAGGCGTGGGAAAGCATGCTGACCTAGCAAGATTAGTGGGGGCATGCATGCATTGGGGGGGGACATATATACATCGGGGGTAGACATATTGTGGAGGGGGTACATCTGCACTTAATCCTTTGCACCCTGAATTCTAATTTCTTAACACTGCACATTCTGTTCTAAACGCTCCACAACACTGTAAATTTGCATGTAGTTTAGTGGCGAGTTTTTGCTGTTTATTCACTGTCAGAGTTGGAGAGTAGGTGTTGCAGGTGACCAAGGGGCACATTGCTGGGACATGGTGATGGGTTACCCACTGCAGACAACTCTGAAGATAGCAGACAACTCTGATGATAGCCGCAAACTCACTTCCAGTGGAGACTCCACTGTGGCCGATGTACTGGGCTGTGGCTTGGAGGTGGAAGGCATGTCTTGGGGAGACAGTGGTGTGGAGCCAGGGCTGGGCACTATGGGGGTCACGGACCTGAAGAAAGTGTCAGTGGTTGATTGACGTAAGGAACAGCGATTCTGGCGATTGATGATGCGCTGCCTAAAAGCACGCACTTCCTCCACAAGTCCCAGGGGCCCCATCTCCCAGTCTCAGTCCGGGTGATCAAGGTAGTCCAGAACAAACTCTACGTGCTCCTGGAGTGCGCGTAGCTTGGGGATGGCTGGAGTGGTGGCACGCTGAAAGGAGTCCGCATCATCCTCACTGTCCTCGTCGGAATCTTCCAACTGGGTACCCATACCTGCAACTGAAGATGCAATCTCAACATCAGACATGATCTGATACCCAGGATCGCCTTCGTCATCATCCAACCACTCACACACTTCGTCCACATCCACCTCATTGCCAGCCGCATGAAGATATGCATGGAAGTCATCCTCATCAAAACTTAGAAAGCTGTGCACCACATCGGCCCCGAGAAGCAGATGAGACCAACCACCTTCCTGAGTCTTGAAAGGGACTTCCCTTCATGCTCTGTCCCAGTTGTAGATGGCTGACTTGAGGTTGTAGCGGCGAAGGTTTTCTACAGTCCGCTGGCCTTATGTGTCCCGTCCCTCCCTGCACTTGTCCTTGTCCTTGAGAACAACCATCACCTCGTCCATGAACTTCCAGTGGTACAGCCTCTTTGTAGCCACGATCACTCCTTGGTCCATTGGTTGGATGAGAGCAGTTGTATTAGGTGGCAAAAACAAGCACATAATGCGGCCATTCTCAGCCACCAACTCCTTGTCAGACAGATGCACAGGTGCATTGTCCAGAAGAAGGAGAGCCTTTACCTGGCTGCATGGGATTCCCCGTGTGTTCGTCAGATAATGGATGACTTCCTTGATGAAATGCTGGTGAAACAAGTCTTTGAAGATCTTGGCTGTGAACCAAGCCTTCACAGAATGGTACCAAATGACAGGAAGGACATCCATCAACCCACAAGGGCACCGAGGCTGCTTTGCATGGCCAACAATTACAGGCTTGAGCCGGTGCATGCTGTTAGCATTGGCACAACACAAAACAGATATCCGTTGCTTGGAGAGCTTGCATCCAGGTACACGCTTCTCTGTCTCCTCTGCTAGTGAGTTCGGTGGCAGCGAGCGATAGAACAAGCCAGTTTCGTCATTGAGAGTGAGGCCCTCCCTGTCGATCAAGCCGTTCACCATCTGCTGAAACTATTTATTCCCTCCTTGTTGGCATCCAAAGCTTCACTGTGGGCCTTACGGTTGGTAAGTCCATGTCGCAACTTGAAAGCAAAGAGCCACGCTTTGGATGCCTTGATGTCTGGGGTGTCGTGTAACCTTGCGAACTTCTCGGCAGCAGCCCTCAGCTCTGTACCATGCACCAGCATACCAGCAGCACGTTGTTGACAATACCAAATCAGCGTGGAGCAGTCGGAATCTGCATCCTGGGAGGGTACATAACTTTCCTCTCCAAGCTGCATTTGGTGTTCGATGTGAAATCTGTCGTGTACTGGATGAGTCCGTCCGGGGATTTCTTGATATCGAACAAGGTAGAGTGGGCCAGGTTGAATTTTTGGAGGATCCGGGATGTCGACCATCCCTCGTCCACCTTCTCCAATATCTCCCTCTTCTTCTCCAGAGTCAGAACCACTCATTTCCTCTCATCAATGTCGACCATCCCTCGTCCACCTTCTCCAATATCTCCCTCATCTTCTCCAGAGTCAGAACCACTCATTTCCTCTCATCAGGTGGCAGTGCCATCGTCACATACATGATTAAGAGGCAGCAGAGGAACTATGGAGTCTGCAGCAGGTAGGGCACCACCACAAAGGCGAGCATGTGGGCAGCCATGGCGGCAAGTGTGCAGTCACGACGGTAGTTAGGCAGGAAATGGGGAGGATGCAGGATGCTGTACTGGACATTGGCAGAACTACACACCAAATGTGGAGAGGATGGAGGGTGAAAGACTGACGAAGAGAGTGTATGTGAGTGAGGTGGAGGGGGGAAGAGGGAGGGGGAGGCCGAGGATGAGATGGAGGGATGGGGTGGAGAGGTATATGAGAGAGGGGGGTGTGAGTTGGGAGCAGGGCAGTGAAATGGCGGGGGACAGGGCGACTTGGAGGCGATTTGTTTGTGGCCACCCCAAACAGGATTGAGGCGTCTGGCAATAGATAGATAGATAGATAGACACACCAAATTCAAAGTAGGGTTGAAAACTTTTGTGTGTGTGTGTGTGTGTGTGTGTGTGTGTGTGTGTGTCCAAGGACCCGAGCCCAAAATGTTCAGGACTTGGGGTGTCCAGGACTTGGGCATTCGGGTCTTACAGGGATTACTGTTATGCCTATAGGAGTGCCTTACACTCAGCTTGTCTGATGATTAAGTGAAATACATAATTCTGGTAACACAGAATTGTAGGAACATTGTAGTTACATTGTATGAATATATGTTACTAACCATTATGTAGTATGTTATGATATTTTAGTGTTCTGACACAGACGTCACCTGGTGGCCAGATTGTGACGTGTATAGACATTACCTGGCAGATGGGGGTTAATGTATGAGGTCATGATTGGACATTACAATAATTGTTTTCAATATTTCATCAGGCATTATATTGCACTACATGTTCATTACCATATTAGGAGTGTGAAAGCGGACCATTATTGTCTAGTGTCCTGCCCTCCTCTCTTCCTATTTCTCCCATCTTTCCTGTCACTTCTTAAGGAAAGAAAAGCTATAAGAAGTGACAGGAAAGATGGGAGAAATAGGATGAGAGGAGGGCAGGAATAGAAAAAGAATGATAAAGGCTAATGAAGAAGTAGGCACTCACTTGGTGTAGTGCTGCCTACTTCTTCCTTAGCCTTTATCGTTCTTTTACTGTTCCTGCCCTCCTCTCTTCCTATTTCTGCCATCTTTCCTGTCACTTCTTATTGCTTTTCTTTCCTTTACAGGTGGCTTTACATTGAATGACAAGCCAAATGGTTTCCTGTAAGCCAAGAAACCATTTACAAAGCTGGGTGGTAACCATATAACCAAACCATATGTGCTCCCTACGTGTCAACAAGTGGGTTGGTGGAGGGTTAGTGCCCCTCCCCATAAAACAAATAACTCAAAGTCAAGTGGCCACCCCTTGCGGGATTGCGGCATCTGGCAGTCGATAGAATAGAATAGACTACATAGCCTGAAGATGGTTCTTTCGTTAGCATCCCCTGTTACAAGCTTCTCAAAAAGGAATAGTCATTCAGAGGAAATGTTGATTACCAATAAGATTTCCTAGCTAATGGTGATTGTTGTGTTGCATCTTTTGTGTTCTCCAGAAAATGTGGTACTGTACCTGTATCTGTTTCATATAACTCTAAAAATTATTTGTCATATGCAGTTATGTGTGCATCATTTGTATGAAGAGCTAACTAACTAATGCTGTTACTTCAGGGAGTGTGATGGAGGAGGGTGAGGAGGCATCGTCACTATAGGCCTGCACGACACCACCATGAGCCACACCACGATCAGGGTTTGTTGACACATTACATTGCATACCTTATTCATGGCACAATACCTTACAGTAGTTTGTCAGTGAGTGTAGTGTCATTGGCATGGAGGTGGTAAGAGACTGACACAATTGGGAGATGTCATTTGCAACTCCAGTTTACAGTGTACCGGTACATATTTGCTATTTTGTTTTTAATGCAAGTACAGCACAGTACCCTACTGTACTGCTAGGTCAGAATAAAGTTTTGGTTGATAATACCACAACCAATTATCTAAGGTGTTTCATTGAAAGTATACTAGTAATACAGGTTCCATTGTTGAAGTAAACCCTCTATATATAAGACATTGAATGGGGAGCCTACATTTGGTGGTGCTGTGCACCCTGAGTGGAGCAGCTGCAGCATCTATCCAGGAGCCAAACTTCCCCATACTTCCATGCACCTTGCCTCAGGAAGGATGCTGGTGAGGCACTGTCTTCCACAAGGGGGTGCTCAATCACTACATGATTTACAGTATGTACTGGACTGTACCTGTCAGACGACCCCAGAGACACAGTTGCTTATCTGTGGTTGACAGGTCTGCTCAGTAGGAGACTGGGGTTAAGCAACAACATCAGTAACAACAACAAAACACTATATACAGTAATGAACTAACTGGGGGAACATGAGGTTGTTAAATTTGAATACTAACTAAATCTTGTCTTCCACAGTCATCTTAATTCACGATTTATACAGATTCGCTCCATACCTAGCATAGCTCTTGATATACATTACGATACCTTACATGTTTATATGTTGTGTTTTAATTTTCATTGGTCTTAATACAGTACTATGCAACTCAGTATTTTATACTTTACTGTATATACATATTTATTATGCCACATTGGTAATCAGAATATTTTACGTCATTGACAAATTAAAATACAGGAAGACAATAAACTCCATTCCATGACTGGCTGTTCTGCTTATATAGTACATTACTTTGTACATTCGTGATTTTATATCTGTATTATATATATACAGTACACTACAATAAACTACAATATTTTGAACTCTGCAGTGGTCCCTTGGATAGTTTTTTTTTTTTTTTTTTTTGAGTAGCATGATTACTCTCATGAGTAACAAAATTGATTCAGGGATAATGCTCACTATGTTTGGCTTGTGCCAAGCTTCAGTCAGGTATTGTTAGCTCCTGTGTTTTGTATTCACTTATTAATGCTACAACAGGGTTGAGTCAAGTTCATGATGCTCCATCTTCTTTCTTTATTTTATCATACATTTCTTTAAATTTGTGAATATTTTTAGCACAGACAATCTTGTCTGTCGGCAGTTCCATGCATAAGTAGATCTTATTAGAAAGCTGTGCTGTCTCACATCCATATCTCTTCTTGTCATCTGTAATATCCTACTATGTCCTCTTGATCTTTTAGTCACAAGTACAGTATTACAAAGTTTTCCTTGTCATCTTTTTCTTCCATCTTCCAGTGATGGCAAATCCAGTCTTTTTAACCTCTCTTCATGACTTAAGTCTTTTATGGTTGGAACCCTATTTGTTACTCTCTCTGCAGCTTTTGAAACGTAATCATGTGTGTTTTTATTTGGAGGGACCAAACAATTGCTACATATTCAAGAGGTGGTCTGATATAGCTAAGTTTTAGTTATTTTATTTAATTTGTCCTCATCTATATATCTAAAGGCTATTTTCATATTAGCTAATAGAACATAGTTTCCCCACCCTGACGTTATCTTCAGGTGAAAGCTTTGGGTTTAATAATCATTCCAAGGGCTTTCTCTTTTCATAGTTTTGGAGCTTGTGATCTCCCAGTTTATATTTGGATGTGGGTCTCTTATTATTTTTTCCAAACTATATCACATGGCATTTATTCTGCTTTAAACTCCATTGTCCATATTTTCACTCCATTCAGAGAGTCTGGTATGTGTACTTTTATTTTTCAACATGAAATAACATCCATGATAGATCTTAAAATTTTCACATCATCAGGAAACATAGCATATTCATATAGCTGCCAGTGCTAAGATATTCCATTGCATCATTTATATATATATACTGTATATTGTTACGGAACAGAGAAAGATAACGTATACTTTAAGTGAGAATACTAAGAGTCACTACTGTCCCGTAAAGTTCCAGGTTCAAAACAAAAGAGTTAGGTAAAATTACAAGTTAAAGTTTAATGCTCAAACTAACAACAAAACATTCAGGACTCATAAGGATAATGTAATGGCAAATAAACAGGTTAAATATATGGTTAACTGCAATAGCCTCTATTAACACGAAATTAGCAAGAGTAAATTTATCTAAGTCAGCCCTGATAAAATGAAAATACACCTGGTAATGCTCAGTAAATGCAAGATAAATTATTACAGATACAAACTATTATCAAAAATGACTGACATAAAACCCAACATTAATCACAAAGACCTCACTAGGCCTAAGAAATAACCCTATGCTACACAGCACAAGAAAAAATACAACAGTTATACTCAAATTACACACAGCTGCTAGATGTTTGGAGATTTCTTGAGCACTCACAATAATAATATCTGTACACGGGAGGACAAAGATGTGAACAAAATGAGGAGCAGTTCTAAGTGGCAATGATGCAGAGACTGAGCTCATTATATAGGGGCCAGCAGAGCTTGATACAACTTGTAAGAAGGACGCGCAAATGAAGCCATGGGGACAAAAAGCTGAAAATCCCGCTCTGAATAACAGAGAAAACGACTTACTCTACTATAACGGTAGAAGGGGGGAACTGAGGCAGAACACGCTCGTGATCAAACATGCAGCACACTGTGTGTTAAAAATTACACAAAGGATGATGAAATCATAGGCTATGTAACACCTCCCCACAAAGAAAAAAGAAATTTACAAAGGAAATTTCTTATTACTCTAAAACAATCTGTATATGGCATTACAGAACATGCAAAAGTCTTTCCTAATGTTACAAAACATGAGATCTCCCTAGCACGTTCAGTCATAGGTACTTGCCAGTATCCCTTTAACAAATCAAACTTACTTATGTACCTAGCCTTTCCGATCTTGTCTATGCAATCTTCCACACGAGGGAGAGGGTAAGTGTCTGTTTTGGTTATCTGATTAACACGTCTGTAGTCGATGCAAAGCCGCTGTGACCCACCTGGCTTAGGGACTAGAGTGACAGGAGAACTCCACTCGCTCTGACAGGGCTCAATCATCTTGTGGTCCAACAGGTAGCCAAGCTCCTTCTGGATGAGAGGAACTTTGACTGGGTTCACACGGTAAGGAGGCAATTTAATTGGCTTTGCGTCTCCAACATCGACATCATGCATCAACACAGTGGTTCTTCCTGGAGTAGCACGGAACACTTGCGGGTACTCCTGCAGTAATGCCGAAAACTCCTGCCTTTCCTTGGGAGGCAGATGAGAAAGCTTAGTCTGGAGATCATTCATGATATCAGGATTCTTCCCCAAACTATCACTCAGGCTCATGCTGCATGGGAGAACTTCACTTGTAGACTCGGGTGGAACAGCTACAGTGCAGACTGGATTATTTTCGTCCTGCCTGTGATATGACTTTAGCATGTTGATGTGACATAGTTGCTTGCTCTTTCTACGATCTGGTGTGGCGATGACATAGTTGACATCACTGAGTTTCTTCTCCACGAAATAAGGACCACTAAACTTGGCTTGAAGAGGTTGCCCATGAACTGGTAGCAGAATCAAAACCTGATCTCCTGGCTGAAAGTGGCATAACCTGGACTTCTTATCATACCAAGTCTTCATCTTCTCCTGAGCAGCTCCTAAATTCTCTCTCGCCAGCTGTAAAGCAGTGGACAGCCGTTCTTTGAACTTCATCACATACTCCAGCAGGTTGACGTCATCTTCCTCCGACAGCCAGCATTCCTTGAGTAACTTAAGGGGTCCTCTTACTTCATGGCCAAACAGTAGTTCAAAAGGTGAGAAGCCCAGTGATTCACTTGGAGATTCTCTTGCGGCAAACACAACGAATGGAAGACCTTTATCCCAGTCTTTCTGATGTTCCAAACAGTATTTCTTGAGCATCGATTTGAGTGTTTGATGATATCTCTCCAACGCTCCTTGGGTCTGGGGATGGTAAGCTGAAGACGTGATCTGGGTGATGCCCAACTCTTTCAGAGACTGCTTGAAAACATTTGACATGAAATTACTTCCCCGGTCTGACTGTACCTCCTTGGGCAGACCAAACTTTGTGAAGAACCCTAGCATTTCCTTAACCACGTTCTTTGCTGAGATGTTTCTAAGTGGAATGGCTTCAGGATAACAAGTAGCCATATCAATCAGGGTCAACACATAAGAAAATCCTGAAGAAGTCTTAGGAAGAGGGCCCACAATATCCACCAACACACGGGTGAAAGGCGCCTCAAAAGGAGGAATGGGAACTAGAGGTGCAACCTTTTCAGTCTGATTACACTTCCCCACAACTTGACAGGTGTGACAAGACTTACAATACCAGGAAACATCCCTGAAGATACCTGGCCAGTAGAAGTGTTTCAAAATGCGTGCCACAGTCTTCCTCACTCCAAGGTGTCCTGCCAAACTGGAATCATGAGCCACTCGAATGATATCCTGCCTACAAACACGAGGGATGACAACTTGATGTACAACCTCCCATTCACAGTCGGCTGATGCTGTTGGGGGTCTCCACTTCCTCATAAGTACTCCTGACTTTACATAATAACAAGTAGAAGCACTGGCTGACTCTTCTTCACTGTAAGCAGAGTTAGCTAGACCTTTCAACTCAGGGTCAGCAACCTGCAACTCAACCAACTCTTGACGAGACAAATTATCAACACTACGGAGTACTGCCTCATCTGGTGAGTGGTCCAAATTAGCAAGAAAAGTGTCAGCTAGGATAACATCATCATCATCATTATCCTCTAAATCACCAGTAACTTTAGACTTAGCCCTAGTGACAGCACATGCAGGGAACACATCAGGGACACCACAATCCTGGGCCGCAGCCACTGGCTCACTAGACAACTGAGGAGCTGGACACACTTGACTTCCACCAATATCATTTCCAAGTAAGAAAGTTACACCTGACATTGGGAGTGTCTCAACCAACCCAACCATAACGGAACCATTAACAAAACCAGACTCTAAATTCACTCTGCACAGAGGGACAGAGAAATAATTATTCCCTACACCTTGTAGGATTACAGTTTCATCAGAAGAATTAACATTAGAGCCTAGAACACTGGTCAGCATAAGGGATTGGCAAGCACCTGTATCACGATATATTTTAACTGATTTCCTGTCATTACTGTCCAGAGGACTGACAAAACCATCAGACAGGAAATTAGCACATGAACTCTTGAGAGTGTCACCCACGTTACTGCTCAAAAGAGGAGCTCCATCATGAGAATTTAAGTTACCCCTCAAAGCAGGTTCAGTTAACTCAGTTAAAGAATTCTGGGAACTCTCAAGAGTGGACACTAGACCAATTGACTGAATATTTAAAGACTCCTTTTGTTCACATCACGCTGTCTCCTGAAACATCTCTCCGTAGTATGACCAAGCTTACTACAATAAGTACATTTACTTTTCTGAAATCTAGAGGTGAAGCTGGTATTTACTTCCTGAGAAACATCATCTTTATTCTCTTTCCTGTTACCTGTACTCTGAGTAGAGGCAACGTACTTACTCTCAGCTTTCCCTTTTTCTCTAGAATATCTCTTGTGAGTGAGAACATACTCATCAGCTAAAACTGCAGCATCAGACAAATTATCTATTCTTCTCTCATCAAGATATAGGCTTACATCTTTATAAATACACCTTTTGAAATCCTCCAGCAAAATCATCTGCCTAAATTTACCAAAATCAGAATCCACATTCTTAGAATTTAACCACTGCTCTAACAGATCTTCTTTGATTTTTGCATACTCAACATGGGATTGCTTATCTTGCTTGTAAGTTGTCCTAAATTTTACTCTATAGGCTTCAGGAACAAGCTCATAGGCCTTAAGAATCAAGCTCTTAACTACATCATAATTATCAGATTGATCCTGAGGCAAAGATGCATAAGTTACTTGAGCTTTACCGGTGAGAACAGTTTGAAGGAGTACTGGCCAATACTTTTTAGGCCAATTAAAACCTGTAGCTACCCTCTCAAACAACTGAAAATACTTTGTTAAATCAGATTCATTAAAAGGAGGGACAAGTTTAACATTTTTAGCCACATCAAAATCATCAGAGCTAGATGATCCAGTTCCACATTGTTTCATGCGATACTCATGGTCTGCCTGAATCCTAGCAAGTTCAACTTGTGCGTGAAACTCAGCCTCCTTAGCACGGGCCTCCTGCGGGGCTAGCTGTAACTTAGCTAATTCAATCTGCGTTTGCTCATTTGGAGGAGTTACATTAAACAAGCTTTCATTAATCATGTCAACAATTTGATCTTTAGAATGATGAGAGCGAACAACAATTCCCAATTGTTGAGCAACAAGCTTAAGTTCATTCTTTGTTCTGTTTTCTACATCACACACTGTTTGCACATTTGACAAAAAATCTTTGGCTTCATCAAGTGTAGTAATAGTAGACATAATGAATAAGTAACAGTCACAAAATATCAAGCAATATCCTTATAATAATATCCTGAATATCCTGATATGAGGTCGCCAAATTTATGTTACGGAACAGAGAAAGATAACGTACACTTTAAGTGAGAATACTAAGAGTCACTACTGTCCCGTAAAGTTCCAGGTTCAAAACAAAAGAGTTAGGTAAAATTACAAGTTAAAGTTTAATGCTCAAACTAACAACAAAACATTCAGGACTCATAAGGATAATGTAATGGCAAATAAACAGGTTAAATATATGGTTAACTGCAATAGTCTCTATTAACACGAAATTAGCAAGAGTAAATTTATCTAAGTCAGCCCTGATAAAATGAAAATACACCTGGTAATGCTCAGTAAATGCAAGATAAATTATTACAGATACAAACTATTATCAAAAATGACTGACATAAAACCCAACATTAATCACAAAGACCTCACTAGGCCTAAGAACTAACCCTATGCTACACAGCACAAGAAAAAATACAACAGTTATACTCAAATTACACACAGCTGCTAGATGTTTGGAGATTTCTTGAGCACTCACAATAATAATATCTGTACACGGGAGGACAAAGATGTGAACAAAATGAGGAGCAGATCTAAGTGGCAATGATGCAGAGACTGAGCTCATTATATAGGGGCCAGCAGAGCTTGATACAACTTGTAAGAAGGACGCGCAAATGAAGCCATGGGGACAAAAAGCTGAAAATCCCGCTCTGAATAACAGAGAGAACGACTTACTCTACTATAACGGTAGAAGGGGGGAACTGAGGCAGAACACGCTCGTGATCAAACATGCAGCACACTGTGCGTTAAAAATTACACAAAGGATGATGAAATCATAGGCTATGTAACATTATATATATATATATATATATATATACAGTATACAGTACATCCCCCTAGTACGCACCTATATGGGTGGCAGAGGACGTCGCGTACTAGGAATTCGCATTCTGTGAATACATAAACTTATGGGAAAAATTACGTATGGGCGGCACCCCCCCTTCATAGGCAACCCTTGAGATGCCTTTCAGACCTAAGTATTGTACTATACAGGGAAACTATCTAAGACATATTACCTAAGATAAAGTAAACCAACAAGATTATGGCTTTACTAGGTAAATCAACAAGGATATGGCTTAACTAAACCACCAAGAATATGGCTGCTCACCTTTATCCAAGAGGACAACAGGCGTGATGGAGGTAAGAAGAGGATCCGAGGCAGGATGAGGCACCTAGCGTGCATCTCCTGCATCACTCACCACACCACCCGACACACCACTTTCGTCACCAGCACTTTCGACACTTTCACTGCTTAATGCACTCACTTCTTTCATAAACCCTTCAAAGTCTATTTCTGACACCTCAGATATCGAATCAGCCTCTTGATCCTCCTCAGGAAATGGCTCTTCTGATGTTGAAGGGAGCGATTCCTCACTTTGTTCAAGCCGAAGGAAACGGGTGATGAGTGTTTGCTTCCGTCTGTTTACTTCCTGGTTGTGCTTGTCGGTGTAGTAGCGGAAGGTTCTGTCCAGCGAAGACATCACCTCCTCCACTCACAACTGAGAGCATTCAGTGTTCTTGAATTCTTCCTTGAATTTATCTAGGGCACACAGTACCTGGCTGATCTCTATCATGGACAAATCTTCACGCTCCATCACTGATGTTGCTGGCTTTTCTGCTGTGATCTCCTGATCTGCGTCGGCATCATCCACTCGCTGCACGATTTCTTGTGGATCCTGCTCTGCTGCTGCCAAATGAGAACCCCTGATCTCCTCCAGTGAGACGACCTGAAACCCAGGCACAGCTTGTGCACTTGTGAGAGTGGCTGCCTTGGCAGCGGCCAGGGACTGAAAGCTGCTTCTCGGTGCGATTTCACACAGGTGCGGTATGAGGAGGCACTAAGCATGGTTAATTGTTGCAGCGTAAATATATCTGCCCAAGAAGACAACCAGAGAGTGATGGCATCGTTGAGGTTGAATGACCGCCAAAAAGCCGTAATAGTCTTCTCAGGAGTTGAAATTGGTTTTGCGGGTGCTGTGCATGGTGAGGACGAAGCGGGTGAAGCAGGTGGCGAGTCCCAACCATCCTCGGAGTCCATGACATCACTCCCATCTGTGTTCAAGTCAAGAATTGCCTGCAGTTCCTCACAGCTGTCAGTCTTGCTGCGGAGGTGATCGTAGAGGCGTTGATGGTATAGCTGCTTGACCGTTGCAGTCAGCTCGTGGTCTAGCGGTTGGATGAGAGAGATCATTCTTGGGGGCAGAAAAATGATCTTGCATTCCATGCTGAGGTCTGCTAGCCAGGTTGGATGACTTGGGGCATTGTCGAGGACGAGAAGCACCTTGAAGGGGATGCCAGGTTCCTGGGATTTAGCCTTGTCGTCAAAGATGAAGTGCCGCAACAGCCACTCGGAAATGATGCTACTCGTCATCCAGCCATTGGAGTTGCTGTACCAGTATATCCCACTGTCATCCATGCAGCAAAGATTCTTGTAACATCTGGGGTGTGCTGCGGTATGCACCACAACAGGACGCACCTTGTGTGAGCCTGATAAGTTCACGGCGAACATGACTGTTATCCTGCTCTTGTCAATTTTTCTGCCCCAGGCCTGGCGCTGTTGCTTACTGATATAAGCACACTGCAGCATAGCCTTGTAGTATAGGGCTGTTTCGTCAGTGTTATAAATTTGGTCCCTGCTGTAGCTGCCCTCGTCGATTATCATCTTTAGGATGGCTGAATAATCCCTGGCAGCCATTTCATCCACTGATGCATGCTCCCTCATGAGGTGAATGTGACGTAGTTCCTTCCTCTTCGCAAAGCCATCCCACAGAGGCTTTAAATGGTTTCTTTACAGCAAGCTTCAGAGCTGCAACTTTGTAGATCTTGGCCTGGTCCCTGATGTAGTGCCTGTTCAGTGGAATTCCTTCCTTCTCCTTCCTCAGGATAAATGTAGCCAGGTACCGCTCCATAAGAATTGTAGCCTGGTTGGTCAGCCTGCTTCTCCCATCTAATGCCACTGTCCCATATGTCTTCACAGTCTTCTTTATGGCCTCCCTGTTAGCCCATATAGTTCGCACAGACGATTCTGCCAAGCCTAGTTCCTTGCCAATGGCCGTGTTACCCATCCCACTCTCCTTCTTAATGACTTGCATCTTCATGGCATGGGTGATGCCCTTCTTCCTTGAGGAGGGGGCAGGCATCCTGGCTCACAAAAGAAATAGCCTCAGAGTACACGGGGACGTAGCTGGAACAGCGAGTGTACCCTTTGTGCGCATGTGTTTCCTCTGTTGGGACTCTCACCACCCTCCAAGCGGCGCATACGGGCATCACGTGACAAGTGCGCAGCATCAACGTCACATGGTGGGTGGAGCTTAAGTAACTGTTATCGCTTCTTGGGGGGACAGTGTCGCGTACTCGGGGTAACCCCGGATTTGGGCCACTCTTCACTGCCCGTCTTGCTTACAAGGAGTGCAGTGTGCATGCTAATAAAAAATACTTAAAAAAAAAAAAAAAAATAGGTCCTCGGGTACAAGGGGGATCGCGTACTCGGAACTCGCGTACTGTGGGGATGTACTGTACACACATATATATGTATATATATGTATACACTATACCGTATACAGTAAAAGCTCGATTAACGGGCATCTGATGCATCGGCACATCCGTATAACCGGAACGCAAATTCGATCCAGCATGGGGTCGAAAATATTCCAGATACCGGTTGTCCCCCTGTATTCATGATTAGTCCTGTACAGTACAGGATAAAGTAGTGTATGCAGCTAAGTTTTCAAAATTATTTTGGCCTGTAACATATGCTAAATTTTTCTTTAAATAATTTTTGGTAATGTTTGCTGGTTTGTGTTCGGTCCTGTACAATTTCTCTTGCTGCCTTTTTATGTGTATTGTAGTGTACACTCACGATCACTAATTTCTGCTCGGGTGCCCCCTTCGTACCCCCATATACACAGGGAAGACAGGAGGGTGGGACGAAACGAACTCCACCAGCCTCTACCCCAGTTCCCAACCCTCCCCCATTCCCCTACCCCTCCCAGCCCCCCACTCGTCATTCTTAACTGGCAGTTACATCTCAAGTTAACCTCATACTTTACACTCATAGTCACATTACTAATATACAAATATAAAACACTAGGATATGTAAAAAGTATATAATATGACTGTGAACATGCAGCAGCAAGAAATTAATGCATTGTAATGTTGACAGTGAAACAAAAACATTAACAATGGCCATCCCAGGCCTCATGCATATATATATATATATATATATATATATATATATATATATATATATATATATATTATATATATATATATATATATATATATATATATATATATATATAATCATCATCATCATCAGCCATTGAGGTCCACTGCAGGACTTGCCTATCCCTACCAAAGCAGGGACGATACAGCCAATGTATCCCTACCCAGTGGCTTAGGCTGTCTGGTAGAGACTGTATGTAGGGTGAGAAGTGCTTGTGAGTGTAATTGTAGTGTTGTAGTGGCTTTGGATGTGTGTGTAGTCTATGAACCAAGTGTAATTGGCCCGCCCTAAGCCAATTTGGTGCAGGCATACTAGTATGCGACACTGGTTCAACCACAGCACCCCTTGTGTCCGCCAAAGTAGCAAATGGCTAGGTGAACGCTTCCCAAAGTTTTTACAACTCTGGCGGGAGGCGAACCCGCGCTCACCAGCATGCGAAACGCATACTCTACCACTGTACCACAGAGGCTCCATATACATATACATATATATATATATATATATATACAGTAATCACTCTAATATCCGGATGCCCAATAACTGAACATCCCCACTAACCGAACCTTATCGCCCTGGGATCAAACATTCCCAAAATGGTCCGAAAATCCCAAAAAAAAATTTAAAAAATCAATTTTTTGCCGTCCGTAATTTGAACTTGCCGCGCGCGCCACGTGAGAGCATTGTTTTGGTTCGTCATTCCTCCGACGTCCGATAGAGCGCCGCTACATTCTCCCCACTTCACGCCTGTCTCTCACCGCGACTGGACCTACGCTCTTCGCCATGGCTGCCCACGTGCTCGCTTTTGTGGTGGTGCCGTACTTGCTGCAAGGCCTCCTGCTGCTCTCTGCCCTACTCTTAGTGTGTGTGATGATGGCCCCGCCTCCTGAGAAAAGGAAGAGAGTGGTGTTGACTCTGGAGAAGAAACGGGAGATATTGGAGAAAGTTGATGCGGGTTGGTCTTCTTCACGCATTCTCCGCGAGTTCAACCTGGCCCGGTCGACTTTGTTCGATATCAAGCGTTCCCGAGACAAGCTCATGCAGTACACGGCTGACTTCTCGTCGAGAAGCAAACGCAACGTGGAGAGGAAGGTTATGTTTACCCCCAAGTATGCAGAAATCGACCGCTTCACGTTGATTTGGTATCGACAGCAACGTGCAGCTGGTGTGATGGTACGTGGAACGGAGCTGAAGGCTGCTGCTGAGAAGTTTGCAAGGCTTCACGACGCCCTAGACTTCAAGGCATCTGAGGGTTGGCTCATCGCGTTCAAGTTGCGACATGGCCTTACTAACCGTAAAGCACATGGCGAAGCATTGGACGCTAACGAGGATGGAGTGGACGAGTTTCGGCACAAGGTGAAAGGCTTGATCGACAGGGAGGGCCTCACTCTCGGTCAAGTCTATAACGCTGACAAAACTGGCCTATTCTATCGCTCGGTGCCAACGAACACTCTAGCCGATGAGACGGAGAAGCGTGTACCTGGCCGCAAGCTTTCTGAGGAACGGATATCTGCTTTGTGTTGTGCCAATGCTAACAGCATGCACTGGCTTAAGCCCGTTATTGTTGGCCGTGCAAAGCAGCCTCGGTGCCTTCGTGGGGTGATGGATGTCCATCCTGTCGTATGGTACCATTCTTTGAAAGCATGGTTCACAGCTGTGATTTTCAAAGACTGGTTTCACCGTCACTTCGTCAAGGATGTCATCCAGTACCAGACGAAGACACTGGGAATTCCTTGCGACCAGGTAAAGGCTCTTCTCCTCGACAATGCACCTGCCCACCCGTGCGACAATGACTTGGTTGCTGAGAATGGCCGTATTAGGTGCATGTTTCTGCCACCTAATACGACTGCTCTCATTCAACCCATGGACCAAGGAGTGATCGTGGCAACAAAGCGCCTGTACCGTCGGAAGTTCCTGGACGAGGTGGTGGTTGTTCTCGAGGACGAGGACGAGCGCAGGGAAGGACGTGACACTCGAGGCAAGCAGACTTTGGAAAACCTTCGCCGCTACAACATCAAGTCTGCGCTGTACAACTGGGCTAGTGCATGGAAGGAAGTCCCTGTGAAAACTCTTGAAAATGGTTGGTCTCGTCTGCTTCTCGGAACAGATGTGGAGTACGATTTCCTAGGGTTTGACGTGGATGACTTCCATGCACGGCTACGTACGCACGGCGACGATGTTGATGTGGACGATGTTCGTGAGTGGTTGGACGACGACGAGGGCGATCCTGGGTATCAGACGTTGTCTGATATCGAGATCCGACGACGAAGGCGATGATGATGCGGACTCCTCTCAGCAGGACACTACTCCAGCCATCCCCAAGCTGAGCGCACTCCGGGGACATCTAGAGTTCGTCCTAGACTACCTGGAACACCCGGACTGCGACAGGGAGATGGGGCCCTTGGGACTCGTGGAGGAAGTGCGTGCTTTCCGGCAGCGCATCATCAATCGCCAGAATCGTCGGTCCTTGCGTCAGTCAACGATTGACAGTTTTTTCAGGCCCGTGACCCCCGCTGTGCCAAGCCCTGGTTCCACTCCGTTGCCTCCCCAAGACAGGCCCTCATGCTCCGAGCCACAGCCCAGCACATCAGGTACGGTGGAGTCACCGCGCGATGTGAGTTTGTGGCTATCTTCAGAGTCTTCTGTAGTCGGTACGCCATCACCACGACCCACCGATGCACCCCTTGGTCGCCTGCCAGTGATACTCTCGGACTCTGACAGCGAATAAACAGCAAGAACTTCTCCACTAGACCACACGGGAATTTTGAGTGTTGTGCAGTGAAAAAAACGGTGTGTTGTGTTAAGGTTTTCGAAATGAGAGAAAAGACTCAGTAGAAAAGAAATTTAACGTAACTAACCTTCTTTGTTTTGGCTTTGGAAAATAAAAAAAACTTGGGAAAAGTTAATGTGCAACACTAAAATTTATTGGAACATTATTTGGACTAAAGTGAACACTGTGAAGAGAATGGACTTCTGTGTGTTATTGACTAAGTTCAGTGCAAGATTTCAGGAAGAGTGTACTGCAAGTGCTTCAGGAAATCGTTCTTGCTGTCAGAGTCCGAGAGGAGGCGGTTATTCATCGAGGTGGCCAGGGACTTGCTGTAAGTAGCCAGAATGTTTCATATTGTACTTTTTTCCATACTATACTTACCAGAATGTTTCATATTGTACTTTCTTCCATACTATACTTACCAGAATGTGTCATACTGTACTTTTTTCCATACTATACTTACCTCATGCATGTGCAGTAGGAATGTGTTTTTCAGAGTTAGGTTCGGTTAGAGTCCATAAGTACCAGAATGTTTATTAATGTATGAACATACTTCTAAACCCACATTTTATGTTTCTTTTGCATTTATTTCAGTCATTTATGTGCCTTATTGGTGTGATTTGGGTGTTAAATAGGTGCTATGCATGTCCGGAGGGAGTTGTATAGGTGTTTCTCTGAGTTAGGGTCCGTAAGTACAAGTCCATAAGCTGGGGCCCAATATCCGGACGAAACCAATATCCGAACCTACTGATGGCTCTATTGATCCGGATATTGGAGGGGTTACTATATATATATATATATATATATATATACAGTCAATCCTCGTAAATCGCGGCAATTTGGGTCTGGACCATTGCCATGATTTATGAATAATAACTCTTATGTGAAAAATTAATTTGGGTCTGGACTTTGGCCATCTCGCCCCCCACAGCACCCTAGCTACACCTATCTAGGCACCATTAAACACAATCATACAAATTTCAGAATATTCAGTGCATGTATTAAGGGATCTCACCTTAATCCTATGATGAAATTGCTTAAGTGAATGGAGTGGGGTGGTGTTGGGAAGAACTTAGAACCTATCAGCACTTGTTCTTCCCAAACTCTTTCACCAGCTTTGAAAACTTCTCTCCCCTCTCAACACGACAAAATGAGCTCCAAACGTTGACTGTACGACTACTGCGGCAGCTTCTCGATGCCATACTGCTTTGAGCACTTCACTGGGGGGTCGGGAGGGGCCATGGCAGGTAGGAGGCAGGGGGAAGTTGTACAAAAAAGGCAGGTAACTCTCGTACACCACGGCGACGGTCTGTAGTGTGCGGACTGGCGAGACAAGAACAACAACATGGCGGCATTAGTATGCACACTTGCCACCAGGGTTGCTTGGTGATTGGTTGTTGGGTCGCGATTTTCAATTTGAATGCCGTGGTTTACGATTCTCCTTGGAAAAGGACCACTTGGGTGCCTAGGTCCGCGATTTTCGTGACTTAGTGATTTAAGGGTGCCGGCAGTCTGACAGCCACTTAGCCGTGATTTATGAATCTGTGATTTATGAACACGCGATTTACGAGGACTGACTATATATATATACAGGTAAGCCCTTAATTCACGCAAGGGTTACGTTCCCAAACCCTTCGCGTATGTGGTAAATTCGCGTATATGTTCTGCCCTTGTGTGCACATAATTACCCATGTCTGCTAAGTATATTACTTCTGAATAATACTGTTTATGCACAACATACACCTTATAAACTAGCATAAAGTATGAAAAACAACAAAAATGTAAGAAATTTAACCCTGAAACCTGACAAGCACAGGCGTAGATGGAGACACTTCAGCAGTCTGGTGCACAAGCCCTCATTGCTTCCCATATGCTACATTCTGCCTTCTTTATTGTCCAAACAGTTGACTCATTCACCCCAAACAAACGGTTCCAAGCCAGTTCATAGGCGTAGGTGGAGACACTTCAGCACAGTCTGGAGCACTAGCCCTCACTGCCTCCCATATGCTACGTTCTGCCTTCTTTATTGTAAGAAGAGTTGACTCACCCCAAACACACGGTTCCAAGACAATTCACCACGAAGTCAATTCACCATCAAAACATGGATGATTTCCTGTCATTCTATAAATATACTTATTATTGATTAATTAATACTTTAATAACTAATTTTCAGGGGGATTTTATAACTTATATAAGTAAAAAAACTAGTGTACTGTACTTGCTAAATAAACTGGTATGTACATAATGATGGGGAATCGTCCTGACAGAGAATTGTCACCGACATTTCTCCCTTAAGTTTGTCCAACACTTTAACTTTGTCAGCAACATCACTTTACTAGTCCGTTTTGGTGTGTTACCACATGCATCACTAGCACTACACTTAGGCCCCATGTTGACAGACAAGGCAAGCAGTCACTGGAAGGCAGAAAAATAAGCCACAAATAACGATTCGCTAGTCACACATGGTTCGACCGTCGGATTCAAATTGACTGTGTAGTGCGTGGTAGAAGTAGACCAACCTCCCACACACACACACACACACACACACACACACACACACACACACACACACACACACACACACACATATATGTATGCACACGGGCAGCAGGTAGGCATTTTTATACAGTATTTTATATATTTCTCTTGTATATTAAAATTATTTATTTGAATACTATAATTTTATATTTTAATTATTGTAAGAAAAATTCGTGGATAACCGAAATCGCGTGAAAAAAGTTCAAGTGAATTAAGGGCTTACCTGTATATATATAATATATATATATATATATATACAGTAAGGGCCCAGGTTATGTCAGAGTTCCGTTCCTGAGACATGATGTAAGCCGGTTTTGAATGTAACCCGAGTTTTATACAGTATGTCGTATGATTATACTTACCGCAATGCATCTTACAGATTTTTCAACCATACGTTGCATACTATACCTGTAATAATAATCTTATAACAGGTATGTATAAGAAACACAGTCTTTTGAACTGATGATATTTATTGAATAAAATATAAGTTGTACTAGCTACGAGTCTTCGTCACAGTAGCTCACTCGCTGCGGTAACGGCACTTATCGTCATGGCAACAGAGTTACGCCACCACTGCCTCACCCACAACTGAGTCTGGCTGCCGCTCCCTCACTCTCCCGTCCTTACACACGTGCACACTGCCAACACACATTTTATTCCTAAATTCAAGCACTTTTCATACGTCATCATACAATAAAGTTTACTGTAAATTACTGCCGTAAAATATGAAATAACATCATTACCAGCACGTTAATGTAAGCATTTCTAACATCAAGTTTGATGGCCTTTTTTTTTTCTCACTCGGACAGCAAAATTATTTCAGTGATAAAATGACTGATTACTGTATGGTACTGTAATAAAGATGCATACTGTATATCACTACATACCTTCTGACAATATCAACTTGACTCGTTACTGGGGTTGCGATGTGGAAGGCACTGCATCAGGGGAGTCAGGGACCGGAGCAGGGGAGTCCAGGGCTGAAGCAGGGGAGTCCGGGGCTGAAGCAGGGAAGTCCGGGGCTGAAGACAGGGAGTCAGGGGTTGACGATGAGGATGAGGTAACAACTGGTGGTGAGGTTGTGGCTCGGTGTTCAGTTCTCTTGAAAAACTGGAGAATTGAAGACTACTTGGCGGCATATTTCTTTTCGTCATAGATTTGACGATAACAGGACACTGCATCCTCAGTTCCCCTGTACACTTTGGCAAACCTCTCTGCATTTGGGTCCTGATCTTCAAATGCAGCCATTGCTTTTTCTAGGAAGTCAAAAGCATTTGCCATTTACTTAATCTTAAACTTTCTTAGCGGTTCTGCCTCATCACTTTTTTCATCATTTTCCATTTGTTTTCCTAGGTATAGCAAGTCTTCATTACTCAGCTCTTGATCATGTGAATCAACAAGTTCATGTACATCACTCTCGTCTATGTCCAGATTTAAATCATTTCCAATTTTCACACAGTTGTGCTTGACTTCATTTATACTGTCTTAATCAAATCCTTTAAAGTCATTTATGAGGTTAGGGCACACTTTTTTCCACACTCCATGCATATTTGTCTCAGTCACTTCAGCCCAACATTCTCCAATATTTTTAACTGCCTTATAGATGTTGAAATCTTTCCAGAATTCTTTGAGCTTTACCATTTTCTGTTGCTAGTATTGCCTGTCTGAATGTTTTTCTCAGGTAGTAAGCCTTGAATGCTCTTATTACACCTTTGTCCGTGGGTTGTAGGATTGATGTGTTTGGTGGCATAAGCACAACTTTTACATTAGGGTGCAACTCTGTCAGGCTCAAAGGATGACCAGGAGCATTATCAATAATGAGAAGAGCTTTGAATGGCAGATTCTTCATAGCACAATACCGTTCAACCTCCGGCATGAAACACTTTGAAACACAGTGAAAATTGCACTCGTCACCCAAGCCTTTAAATTACTTTTCCAATAAACTGGTAGGCTAGCTTTAAGGATCCCCTTAAGAGCTCTTGGATTTTCTGAGTGGTACGCGAGTAGCGGTTTAAGCTTGAAATCGCCTGCACAGTTTCCCCCCAAAAGTAGCATTAGGCACTCTTTGGATGCTTTGTGACCTGGCATGATTTTTTCTTCTTTAGCAATATAGGTTCTGTTAGACATTCGTTTCCAGTTTAGTCCCGTTTCATCGACATTAAAAATAAGTTCTGGAATGTAGCCTTCCCTCTCAATCAACTCCTCCAACTCTTTAACGAATGTTTTTGCTGCTTCGTCATCTGCACTGGCTGCTTCTCCGAAAATTTTTCTGCTGGTTAGGTTTGCTCGAGCCCTGAAACGAGTAAACCAACCTTTTGTTGCCACAAATGTCTTGTTGGTCTCACTTTCCTCACTTCTTTCTTTCTTAAGGTCTTGGTAGAGGGTGCGTGCTTTTTCACAGATTAACTGTTCACTCAGAGGCATGCACCGTTGATTATTGTCCTCAATCCACAGCATTAGCATCCGTTCCATCTCAATCAACAGTCCCGATCTTTGCTTGGTAATCACAGTTGATTGCATGGGAGTTGCACCTTTAACGTGAGTCAAGATATGTTCCTTGTCTTTGAGGATGGTAGCTACAGTAGTACGGCTCATCCCTAGCACACGCCCGATTGCTGATGCCTTTTCTCCTTTCTCATTACACTTAATAATATCGACTTTTTCACGTAATGTGATGGTCTTGCGTTTCTTGGAGTCGTTATGGTCACTAGGAAGCTGTCTCTTAGGCATCATGGAATCAGGATGGCGAAAAACACAAGAAAATGACGGTATCACTGTATCAGGCAGTGGTAGCAGTGAGACTGATAGCGATTGTTGGTAGTCAAGCGTGAGACAGGAAAACTCCAGGGACATCTCTCAGTACACAGCAACACTTTAAAACCCCCGCTTTACATATTTTTTCCATATTTTCTTATACTGTACCTGTATTTTAAAATTTCCTCTCACGGACCGACTGTCGTAACCTTTAATTGATGTAAGTCAATACTGACGTAACCCGGGACCTTACTGTATACTGTATATATATATATATATATATATATATATATATATATATATATACTGTATATATATATATATATATATATATATATATATATATATGTATATATATATATATATATATATATATATATATATATATATCCTGTATACAGTAAAAGTCCAATTCTTCGGCATCCAATTCCCCGGCAAATCTGACATTTTGGCAGTTTTGAGAAATAGTCCCATTTACGAAAATCTCTGATCGTTCGGCAGATTTTCCGATTTTTTTCGTCAGTCTTGAAATTCTCCATGAGTCCTTAGAGCCTGTTGCAGGATCTTCTACTGCTGGGGACTTCTTCCAGCAGTAGCAGACTCCAATCAACCCCTTCTATTGTACATATGTAAATAAGGAACCTACTATAAGTTTATGTAAGTGCATGTGAACTTGTAGGCCTACTGTACCATTACATTTATATACAGTATGTTCACTAATTTCTTTATTTTTCATATTCATGTATAGCACTGTATTCATTACAGTATTGTACAGTATCAGACAGTATACAGTACTCTCTCCAAACACATTTGTAATGATATGAGTAGCGATGATAGTGTTCACCGAAACATGCAAGGTACTGAGTGGGTAGGGTTTTTGATAATTCGGCAATTTTGATTTTTCGGCACTTGCCTGGTCCCATAGATGCCGAAAAATAGGACTTCTACTGTATATACAGTATATATATATATATATATATAAATACATGATATATATATATATATATATATATATATATATATATATATATATATAAATACAGGATATATATATAAAATATATTAATATATATATTGAAAGTTGGAATACAAATGTGGGCGATTGTGTGCCTGTATGTGCCAACGCAAGATCGTGCAAGCAGAGTGAGAGAAGAGTTCTGGACAAATGTGGAAGTTTGCCTGGAAAAGTTTGGAAAGAATGAGAGAGTGTTTTTGATCGGTGATATGAATGGTAAAGTAGGGAATGTGAAGGTGGATGGAATAGTTGGTGAGTGGGGTGTGCCTACTGAGATAGATGAAAATGGCAGTGGGTTAGTGGACATTTGTGCCGGGAGGGGGTTGGTGATAGCCAATACCCTCTTCGGGCACAAAATGATCCACAGGTATACATGGCGAGTGATGAGAAGGGTGGGTGGTGAACTGAATGAAAGGAAGGCAATGATTGATTATGTGTGTTTGGATGAAAGGATGCGAATATGTGTAATGGATGCAAGAGCTTATAGAGGTTGGGGGAGTGGACTTTCTGACCTCTACTTGGTGGTGGCCAGAATCAAGATCCAAGTAAGATGGAGAAATAGAAGAAGAGGAAGGAGTTGTTGCAAGGAGAGTGGAAAGGTTACAAGAGGATGAGAAAAGGCAGAATATAAGAGAGAAGTGGAGGAATGATTGGGTAAATATGAATTGGAGCAGATGGGGGAAGTGGAAGGTGTGTGCTAGTTATTCACAGAAGAAATATGTGCAGCATATGATGTGGTGTGTGGGGAGAAGAGAAGATGGAAGGGGGTGCAAAGAACAGCATGGTGGAACGAAGAGGTGAAACAGGCTGTGGCACAAAAGAAGAAAACATACCGGTACAATGAATGGATGAGAAATAGGGGCGTGGAAGAAGTTGAGAGGCGGAAGAGAGAGTTATATGTAGAAAGGAAGAGAGAGATGAAAAGATTAGTAAGAGAGAGTAAGAAGAGAGTGGATGAGGAGTTTGGAAGGAATTTGAGTGTAAAGTGGAGGGACTGTAAGAAAATGTTCTGGAAGGAGGTGAAGAGAGTAAGACAGGGTGGCAGTGAAGTTAGTAGGGAAGTGAAAGATAAAAATGGTAGATTACTAGTGGAGAAGGGAGAAAAGGTGAGCAGATGGAGAGAACACTTTAAGGAATTGTTGAACATAGAGAATGGAAGTAATGCAAGTATAAGTGGCTGGGGACTGGCTGGGAGAAGGAGGGAGGTGAGAAGACAAGAAGAAATCAGTAGGATGGAACTTGTGGAAGCAATGAAGAAAGTCAAATTGGGGAAAGCCCCAGGAATTGATGGATTGTGTGGTGAAATGCTGAAGCATGGGGGAGAGATAGTAGTAGAATGGATGTGGATGATGTGCAGATTGGCCTGGGAGGAAGGTAGAGTCCTGGAGGATTGGAAGTCAGGGATAATTATTCCCTTGTACAAAGGAAAAGGGGAAAAAGAAGTGTGTGGTAATCATAGGGGCATTTGTCTTCTTAGTGTAATAGGAAAAGTGTATGTTAGGATACTTATTGACAGAGTTAGGGAAATAACAGAGGAATTAGTTGGAGAAGAACAGGGAGGCTTTAGGAAGGGAAGAGGTTGTGTAGATCAGATATTCATTTGTAGATCTTTAGTGGAAAAGTTTCTAGAGAAGGAAAGGAAGTTATATGTGGCCTTCTTGAAAGCACATGACAGGGTGGATAGACAAGGATTGTGGAAAGTATTAAGAATATATGGAGTAGAAGGGAAGTTGTTGAATGCTGTGAAGAGTATGTACTGTATGATGGTGCCTAAGGCTACAGTGCATGTGGATGGTGAACTGAGTGAATTTTTTTCCTTGAAGGTTGGGTTAAGACAGGGATGTGTCATGTCTCCATGGTTGTTCAATGTGTACATGGATGGGGTAATAAAAGAGATACAAGGTAGGGCAGTGGATGTTGGAGTGGCCCTAGTGAGAGAGGGTAGTGTTTGGAAACTTCCTGTACTGTTATTTGCAGATAATACTGTGTTGTTAAGTGAAGACGAAGGGGAGCTGCAAGGCTTGGTGGATGAGTCTGGGAGAGTGTGTGAGAAATGGAATCTGAAGGTGAATGTAGGGAAGAGTAAAGTGATGGTCTTTGAGAGAGGTGAAGTAAATGAATGTACAGTGAGGTTGGATGGTGAGGAAATGGAAAATGTGAGTACGTTTAAGTACTTGGGGAGTGTGATGAGTAAGGATGGAAGGTTGGAGGGTGAAGTGCTTGAAAGGGTACAACAAGGAAGAAAGGTTGCAGGTTCCTTGAAAGCAGTGATAAGAAACAGGGAAGTGATCATGGAAGTGAAAAAGTTACTACATGCAAGTATTGTGATACCAACTCTAACATATGAAAGTGAAGCTTGGTTGTTGTTGGAAGGACACAAGTCAAGAGTGAGAGCAGAGGAAATGAGTTATTTAAGAGTTGCCTGTGCAGTCACATGGAGAGACAGGCTGACAAATAAGGATATAAAGGAGCGTTGTGGTGTGGATGTGGATGTGATAGGAAGCTTTAGGAGGAATACACAGAGGTGGTTTGGCCATGTGGAAAGGATGGACGGTGAGAAACTGACAGAGAGAGTGTATGTGAGTGAGGTGGAGGGGGGGAGAGGGAGGAGGAGGCTGAGGATGAGATGGAGGAATGGGGTGGAGAGGTATATGAGAGAGGGGGGTGTGAGTTGGGAGCAGGTCAGTGAAATGGCAGGGGACAGGGCGACTTGGAGGCGATTTGTTTGTGGCCACCCCGAACGGGATTGAGGCGTCTGGCAATAGATAGATAGATAATATCTGTCTATCTATCTATCTTTCTATCTATCTATCTATCTATCTTGCCAGACGCCAAAATCCCATATGGGGTGGCCACAAACAAATCGCCTCCACTTCGCCCTGTCCCCCGCCATTTCACTGCCCTGCTCCCAACTCACACCTCCCTCTCATATACCTCTCCACTCCATCCCTCCATCTCATCCTCGGCCACTCCCTCCCTCTCCCCTCCTCCACCTCACTTACATACACTCTCCTCATCAGTCTTTCACCCTCCATCCTCTCCACATGGCCAAACACCTCTGTGTGTTCCTCTTAACGCTTCCTATCACATCCACATCCACACCACGACGCTTCTTTATATCCTCATTTGTCAGCCTGTCTCTCCATGTGACTGCACAGGCTCCTCTTAAATAACTCATTTCCACTGTTCTCACTCTTGACTTGTGTCCTATATATATATATATATATTTATATATATATATATATATATATATATATATATATATATATATATATATATATATACATATGAGAGACAGGCTGACGAATGAGGATATAAAGGAGCGTTGTGGTGTGGATGTGGATGTGATAGGAAGCGTTATGAGGAACACACTGAGGTCGTTTGGCCACGTGGAAAGGATGGAGGGTGAAAGACTGACGAAGAGAGTGTATGTGAGTGAGGTGGAGGGGAGAAGAGGGAGGGGGAGGCCGAGGATGAGATGGAGGGATGTGGTGGAGAGATATATGAGAGAGGGGGGTGTGAGTTGGGAGCAGGGCAGTGAAATGGCAGGGGACAGGGCGACTTGGAGGCGATTTGGGCCACTCGAAACGGGATTGAGGCGTCTGGCAATAGATAGATAGATATATAGTGCTTATATATAGATATATATATATATATATATATATATATATATATATATATACATATATATATATACATATATATATATATATATATCTATCTATCTATATATCTATCTATCTATCTATCTATTGCCAGACGCCTCAATCCCATTTGGAGTGGCCACAAACAAATCGCCTCCAAGTCGCCCTGTCCCCCGCCATTTCACTGCCCTGCTCCCAACTCACACCCCTCTCTCTCATATACCTCTCCACCCCATCCCTCCATCTCATCCTCGGCCTTCCCCTCCCTCTTCCCCCCTCCACCTCACTCACATACACTCTCTTCGTCAGTCTTTCACCCTCCATCCTCTCCACATGGCCAAACCACTTCAGTGTGTTCCCCATAACGCTTCCTATCACATCCACATCCACACCACAATGCTTCTTTATATCCTCATTCGTCGGCCTGTCTCTCCATGTGACTCCACAGGCTCCTCTTAAATAACTCATTTTCATTGCTCTCACTCTTGACTTGTGTCCTTCCAACAACGTCCAAGCTTCACTTCCATACGTTAGAGTTGGTGTCACAATACTGTCATGTAGTAACTTTTTCTCTTCCATGCTCACTTCCCTGTTTCTTATCACTGCTTTCAAAGAACCAGCAACCTTTCTTCCCTGCTGTACCCTTTAAAGCACTTCACCCTCCAAACCTCCATCCTTACTCAACACACTACCCAAGTACTTAAACGTACTCACATTTTCCAATTCCTCACCATCCAAACTCGCTGTACATTCACTGACTTCACCTCTCTCAAAGACCATCACTTTACTCTTCCCTACATTCACCTTTAGATTCCGTTTCTTACACACTCTCCCAAACTCATCCACCAAGCCTTGCAGCTCCCCTTCGTCTTCACTCAACAACACAGTATCATCTGCAAACAATGGTACATGGAGTTTCCAAACACTACCCTCTCTCACCAGGTCCACTCCAACATCCACTACCCTACCTTGTACCTCTTTTATTACCCCATCCATGTACAGATTGAACAACCATGGCGACATGACACATCCCTGTTTCAACCCAACTTTCAAAGAGAAAAATTCACTTAGTTCACCATCAACACGCACTGCAACCTTCGCACCATCGTACATACTCTTCACAGCATTCAACAACTTCCCATCTACTCCATATATTCTTAACACTTTCCACAATCCTTGTCTATCCACCCTGTCATATGCTTTCTTTAAATCCATGAAAGCCGCATACAACTTCTTTCCCTTCTCTAGAAACTTTTCCACTAAAGATCTACACAACCTCTTCCCTTCTAAAGCCTCCCTGTTCTTCTCCAACTAATTTCTCTGTTCTTTCTCTAACTCTGTCAATTAGTATCCTACCATGCACTTTTCCTATTATACTAAGAAGACAAATGCCCCTATGATTACCACACACTTCTTTTTCCCCTTTTCCTTTGTACAAGGGAATACTTATACCTGACTTCCAATCCTCTGGAACTCGAAGTCAGGTATAATTATTCCCTTGTACAAAGGAAAAGGGGAAAAAGAAGTGTGTGGTAATCATAGGGGCATTTGTCTTTTCAGTATATATATATATATATATATATATATATATATATATATATATATATACACTCAGACCTCATTTTAAGGGACTAAATTTGGAATCAACTTGTCCCTTACTTGAAAATGTCCATTGTCTTACCACATATAAAGATAATCTGATTATGAACTTCAACAATTGCTTCACTTCTCTCACTTATTTATATGACTATGAATATTATTTTTTGAGTACTGTATAAACAAATATATTTATGTGTATAATCTTGACATTACATATCACTTTTGAATGGTCTTGTCCATTTGTCAGGTAGAATATGGAGTCCCTTAAATCCAAAATCCCTTAAATGGAGGTCCCTTAAATCGTGGTTTGAGTATACAGTATATTGTGTGTGTGTGTGTGTGTGTGTGTGTGTGTGTGTGTGTACAGTATATACCCAATTGTATTTTCCTGATTGTGATAAACAAGAAACGAGCTACATTCTTGGGGTCCCGTCTCTGTTTCTCAGTGTCAAAATTTGCTTTAAACTCTTTTTAAGTTTTTAGACTGGACAGTCTCTTTGTTCAGCCTATTCCACAGTCAATGAATCTAAAAGGAAAACTATATTTCTTGATATCCTTCAAGCAGCTTGGCTTCTTCAGTTTCATTCCGTGTGCTCTTGTTACTCTCTTATCCCATACAAATAGATCTCCTCTAAGTTTTATCTACTCCCATGATGGTCCTGAACACTGCAATCATGTCACCTGTCTCTCTTCTTTCCTCTAAGGAAGGCAAATCCAGCTTCTCCAGCCTTTCTCTGTACAACAGATCTGCCAGACTGGGGACCATCTTGGTTGCTGTTCTTTGTATTCTCGCTATCTTGTTTATATCTATCTTTTTGTGTGGGGACCACACTACTACTCCATATTCTAACCTGGGGTGGATCATGGCCACTATCAATTTTTACTTCATCTCCTCATCTGTAATGAAATGCTACTCTTATCTTAGTCAACAGTTTATACGTCTCCCTAACTGTCTTGTTAATGTGTTTTTCAGGTGACAAACTATCCTGGACCAGCACTCCCAAATCATTCTCTTCTCTCGCTTTTGTGATTGGTTCATTACCCATCAAATAATTCAGTGATGGCCTCTTTGTACTTTTACCCATTTCCAATACTTTACATTTTTTTGCGTTGAATTTCATTTCCCACATCTAGCTCCAACCGTGTATCCTATCCAGATCCTCATGCAGGATTTTACAGTCATCCTCAACCTCTACCTTCCTCAAGATCTTTACATCATCAGCAAACAGACTTGCATAACTGTTCACTCCATCTACCATATCATTTACATAAATCAGGAACATTACTGGCGCCAACACTGAGCCCTGTGGGAGTTCACTTGTTACTTCCCTCCATCCAGACATCCTGTCCTTTATTACTGTGTTCATTTGTCTGTCTTTCAAAAAGTCTCTCATCCATTCCAGGTTTCCCATCAGTCCTCCTATATGCTCTAATTTCCACATTAGTCTCTTATGGGGTACTTTGTCGAAGGCCTTCTGCAAATCTAAATACACACAATCCACCCAACTGTCTCTCTCCTGTAGCATGTCAATCGCTCATGAGTAAAAGCTCAACAAGTTGGAAACACATGACCTTCCACTTCTGAGTCCAAACTGACTTTCAACTAAAATATCCATCTCTCCCAGATATTTTATCTGTCTATCTTTCAGGATTCTCTCACACAATTTTGCGACCATGCTGGTTAGGGACACTGGTCTATAATTCAGGGGTTCTTCCTTGTTTCCTCCTTTATAAATTGGTACCACATGTGCCCTCTTCCATTCCCAAGGCACACTCCCCTCTTCCACAGAGCACACAATTAAAATGTGGATATTATCCGCCAGTTGTTCTCTGCATTCCTTCAGTACCCAATTAGAGACTCCATCCAGTCCTGGGGCTTTCCTTACATCTTGAGTTTGCAGTATTTTATATACTTCCTGCACTTCCACTTTTATATCTTTTACCACTACATTTCTAGTCACCCCCTTCCCCTCCACAAACTCCCTTTCATTAGTGAAAACCGATTGGAAATGTGTTCATTATTTCAGCTTGCATTGCTGCATCTTTATAGACCACTCCTTCTACTTTCAGTTTGGTGATTCCTTCCTTTTGTTTCAATTTGCCATTGGCAAATGATTTGGGTTCTTCCTTACATTTGTCAATTATACCTTTTTCAAAGTTCCTTTCTTCCTCTCTGCGTAATCTTGTATATTCATTTCTAGTTCTTTTATATTCTTCATTTGTTCTTTTATTACCTCTCTTTCTCCAGTTGTTCCATGCCATGTCCCTTTTTTTTTTTTTTTTTGCTGTCATACACCTTCTATTAAACCACTCTTTTTTCCTGTTTTCTTTCCCCCTTACTCCTGGCACATTTTCCCACTTCCAATTTATAGAAGTCTAGAAAGCTTTCCCACTTCCTCTGTATCTCTCTTGTTTCTCTGAATTTTCTTCAATCCTCATTTTTAAATTTTTTTCTCAAACCTGTAAAGTTTGCTTTCCCAAAGTTGTATCTTCCCTGTCTATAAAGCTCATTGCTTGGCACCACGGTCCCTATTATCATCTGGAATTCAATGGCCACATGATCACTTTTTCCTATAGGACACAGATATTTCAAAGATTCAGTTACATCAGGTTTTTGGTTAGCAGTAAATCTAATCTTGCTGGTGTGTCATCACCTCGGAATAGTGTCTCTTCTTTGACCCACTGTGTCATTACATTATTCATTGCTGTGTTTAATAATATAGGGCCCCATGAATCTTCACTGCCTCCTGAGTCCCATTCTTCCCAGTTCACCTCTTTACAATTAAAGTGTGTGTGTGTGTGTGTGTGTGTGTGTGTGTGTTGTGTTGTGTTGTGTTGCATGGCCATGTGTTTGTGTGTGTGTGCAATAGATTTTTATAACATTACTGTAGTGTGTTGGCAGGGCATGCAGGGTATTTTCTGGTAGAGGCTAAGAGGAAATATCAGACTTTAGCTGAGTGGCCAGGAGCAGTTAGCACTTTATAATTGTCTTCCAGTACCTTTATAGCATAGATTTCTGTAATGCATCAAACTGCCAATATCAGTTGGACATATTTCCCAAGGGCCTGCTGTGTATTTATGATTTTTATTTATTTGAAGTCCACAACTGACACTTTTCTTACAGTACTGCAGTCTGTACACCACAGTCACTATCCATTTAGTCAATACATAACAGACGCTGTGTTCATTATGTCACCTATATAACTGTTTACAGTACTGTAACTGCATACTGACATTGTGCATTGTGCTAGGTCATAGAGTGGTTGGCCCATTGATTGGCAGCAGCATCTTTTTACAGTATATTGAACCTTTTATGGTTTGTGTATGAGGAAACAGTTCATTTGGCTCAAAGTGTTTTCTAAAGCTGTAATTTGGCAAACTGAGGTTTTTTATTGAGAAAGTTTGATGTCAAATGACAAAATATAGTACAGTCACAACTTGGTATGTAATGGGGTAACATGAAGTGAAAACCTGTTGCATACAGATTCATCATATATTGATGTCGAATTAACATGGGTTCAGAGGGCACATGTTGGGAGTCAGGGGCCACATAACCTATAAAAAAAAAAAAAACTTTTTAAGCCTGCTCTTGGTGTCTTCGGCAACACCATGCCTTCCACTAGGGGTAGCATACTTGCCAGACGTGATTTCCAAGTCACAGGTTTTAGTACAGGCGAACCACGGTTTAACGGTGCACTGGTTTAAGTAAAAACCCATTGTTAGGCAGGGTATCATAAATCGAGGACTGTTTAACATGTAAAGTATAGGGATGTGTTTTTGAGCTTTGGGTTTCTCCCCCAGCCAAGTCCTAAACCCACCCAAATGAGTCAGAAGAAAAAAAAAAGTTTAAAGCCAATCTAAATGGCCTAACAGCTGTAAAAGAAGCTAATCTAAGTCTGACACCTGTAAATAACTCACTAAAACCAACAAATATAATCTGAAATTCATTAAAAAATAGGTCAGAAAAATAAAACACCTCTCATCACTTACATCTTACAAGTCCACATCTGGTCCTGGTCGTCATCTTTGCTGTTCCCACTGAGGCTAGGGGACATGTGGTGCTCCCTAGTACTCACTCATCCTCGTCAAAGCCCTCAAACCCCATCTCTGAGGGAGGGTCAGAGGGGGGGAAGCCTGGCGAGGTGGGGTGGTGGTAGCAGGAGACTTAACGGCCTCATTGTTAAACTAGGGCTTGGCCATCATTAGGCGAAGTAGGGTGGTATTTCTGTCCCCATCACTAATCCAGGGTATCACGTATAGGGGTATCATAAAATTAGGGTTCGCCTGTATTTCACACACAAAAAAGTTATCACTCCACTTAATACTGCACATTGCACTGTTCATTACATACTAGCACTGTTCTTTGGCAATGGTATTTTAGTGGCCTTGCATGGAATGAAAGGGAGATGATCACAGTGCATGTAATCACTGGGCAGCCATCATGTCTCAAATATCTGACTCGGCTTGTGCAGGAGGCACCGCATACGCATGAGATTGTTGTATGCAGCTACCACAGTTTCTGTGTAAGCGAATTCTGCGATCATTAACCTGAAACTGGGTATAACTTTCACCTTATCATTCTGTCATTTTATCGCATACGACATTGCTGTATACCAAGTCGTGACTGTTGCTGAATAATTTTCTTATGGGTACTGTGGCTATAATTTCTCCATCCATTTAAAGAAGTGCAGGTTTAGTAGCATTTGGGACATGTACTATTGACACCAAGCCTTATGATAACAGCCTAGATTGGTAATGTCCCCGATACTTAGTTGTCCAATGTAATGTATGCTGTTGCATGTAACTGCGTGAGACCAAAAATATTTTTCCTTAGCTGATTGAGTAATTTGTTAATAACCAGAACAAAATATAAAAACACTGAAAGAGTAATGGTCGTAGTTTTCATCCCTTACATTTCACTCATAACATGAATAATATTGTTTGTCATTAGCCTTATACAGTATACATACATACATACATGCATACATACCTTTGCATATACAAGGTCTGTTCAGAACGTATCCGAGGTTAGGCTCTAAGAAAAATGAATAGCTAACCTCTTGAGCTAGGACACTAATCCCAGTCAAAGGAGGCCCCTTCTGAGTTGACACATGTAACCCAGCATTCTTTCCACTGCCTGAAACATTTTTCAAAGTTTGTTTTCAGTATCTCCTTCAGGTGCTTCATGGCATTTGTCATGATCTCTTCTCCTTTCATGTGAACAACAAGCTCTGTGGATGAACATTGCTCAAGATATGCTAGAGTGTGCAAATTGCAATCCAAACTTTCTGAAGATTGGTTTTACTGGAGATGGGACTTGGGTGTACAGGTATGACCCAGAAACCAAAGCACAGTTATCCCAGTGGAAGCATGAAGGGTCATCTCAGCCAAGAAAAGCACGACAGATCCGCAGCAAGGTAAAACACACTCGCATATTTTTTTTTTTACCAAGTTGTTAAGCATCACAAATACTCACCAGAAGGTCAGAATGTCAACAAACATTAGTACCATGATGTTATCTGTAGTCTTCATGACACAGTTCAGCAGAAGAGACCAGACCTTTGGAAAGCGGCAAGTCGGAAGCTGTACCATGGCCTCGCCCCTGCCCATTCATCTCAACTGATTCAGGAATTTTTGGCCAAGCTCAACATCCCTCAGGTCTGGCAGGCTCCCTACTTACCAGACACATTCTGTGCGACTTTTGGTTATTCTCCAAGTTCAAAACTCCGCTGAAGAGTTCCCAGTTTGAGGTGAGAGAAGAGATCATGACGAATGCAACAAAGCAGTTGCAGGAGATACTGAAAACCAGCTTTGAAATGTTTCAGGCTCAGCAGGTTAGAGCCCAAGGTCAGATACTTTCTGAACAGACTCATACATACTAATACAAGACATGCTTGTTATACCGATGGTTGTGTTTGGGAAAACCCATCGTTGAGTTGGGGTATTGTTAATCGAGGACGTTATAACAGAAGGTACAGGGATGCATTGGAGAGCCTTAGGATCCCCCCCAGCCAAGTCCAAAACCCACCCAAATGAGTCCAAAAACAAGTTTCTAGTTCACCTAAACCCCCAAGTAGCCTTAAAACAAGCTAAACTAAGCCTAAAAGCAATTTATAACTCACCGAAACTCAAAATTAATATTTGAATGTCATCAAAAACAAGTGGAAAGAAATCAGACACAGTAAACTGTATCCAAAAGTGCTGACCCCACCTATGACTAAAACACATGAATCTAACTCTAAAAGCAGTTTGTAAGTCAACCTAAACACAAAAATTTAAGTCTAAATTATCAACAGACTCAGTTAAAAAAGAAACCATAGAAAAAAAAACATTGAATAATTGGGGACTGGCGTGGGGTGTGCCTGTGCATCATGTAGGGCAGTGTTCCATGTTGGTATAGGTAAGATGAAGTTGATCATGGTATGGTATTGAAGGAGTTAAGACTTCAGAATTAGCATGGTAACTACCTCCAGCACTACATTTGAAATATAACTACTAAAAGTAGCATTACTAATATGTGGTAGTACTGTACTGTAATATAGTAGCTCTTGGATAAAACAGACTAATTACAGTAATTTCTATTACTGTAGAATCACATCTGCTGTGATCCCCTGTTTATCTGTCATAATTTGACCTTTTGTCATAATTCAGCCAAGGCCCTGGTGGATAATGAAATTTTTCAGATTATGTTGTACTACCTTCCCCACCCCTCTACCGTGGGTGTAAACCCTATACAACCCTATATAGGTCCCCCTCATTATTGAAAGGGAATAGTGTTCCTAAGATGGCCGTCAATACACAAAACTCGTCAATAATGGTTTTCTGATGGCTGGCTTTACATATCCATTGTATAATTCTTATACATCTGTCCTCGTATACTATGTTAATGTGAATTTGATTATTAAAAATGCGATTCCTTTATCATCATCATCATCATCATCATCCAGACCTCCTTTCCCACCCTAGGGCAGTGTGAGGAGTAGCAATGTCCAGACAGCCCAAATTTGCCCAGTCCAATGGGCCATGCTTCCATCCATTCATCATTCAAGACCCCGGAATCCTGGCTTTCTCGGATATTCCAAAACATCCACCACATTCTGTAGCTTCACACAAATGTATCCGACATAGTCAATCCGGATGCTGCTAAGTTAAAAAGGGATGCCAAATCCCTGATCATGCACCTCTTCTCACAGCATTCATCCAGCCAGCTCAATCTCTTGTCAGTTCCCTAGCCTCACCGACTTCCAAACCTCTCTTCCTCACACACTCGTCTACCATATCTCCACCTTCTCCTTGGCCTGCCTCACCTCCTCCCTCCTTCAGATTCGCCCAGATATACCTTTTTCACCACTCTATTGTCATCCATTCTCTCCACATGGACCGTACCATCTCAGTACACTCTCTTCGTTTCTGGTGTTCACTGACTTCCTCACTCCACATCTTTCACGAATCACATTATTTCATATCCTATCCACCCTCTGTACTCCACGTACATTCCTCAGCAGTCCCATCTCCACAGCTCTTACTCTTGACTTTTCATTTTCATGCCACACCATAGTCTCACATCCATGTATTAAAAAGTTGGCACTAACACTGCGTCATGTAAGCCTCGTTCAGCTGCGACACTCAAACCTCTGTTTCTTATCAAGGCCTTCATTGCACCAGCTACTTTTCTTCCTTGTGTCACTCTACATTACAATTCTTTTGCACATTTTCTTCTCTTTTCTGTCACTGTACCTGGGTATTTGAATTCTCTCACCAATTCCAGGCTCTCTCCATTCAGTTTAACATCGCACTGGGAGTCACCTTCTCTCTCAACAACCATCACTTTACTCTTTTCTACATTTACTCTCAATGCATGATGCTTACAGACATCAGCAAAACTCTCCACAAGCCTACCAATTTCTTGTCTGGTATTTGCAGGTAGTACTGCATTATCAGCATACAACAAATTTGAGATATTCCATCCATCACCATTCATTACCAATGCCATCCCCCTCTCCATTACTCGTGTTTTTATTTCTCCCATCACCCCATCCATATATATATTGAGCAACCATGGGGACATCACACAACCTTGTCACATGCCCACACCGATTGTGAACCATTTACAGTACTTAAATGCCCATTAACCCTTACACATGCTTCACTACCATCATACAAACTCTTGACAGCACCCAGCAGCTTACCATCTACACTGTATATGCGCAAAACTTTCCACAATCCTTCCTTTATGCTATACATATTCCACCATAGGCCTGTCTCATCCATGTTGAATGCTTGTTCAGTTACTGGCAGTATGAATATTATTCATTAAAGTGAAAGTGAGATGTGCAGATGGAAATGAGCAGAGCCAAAAGCAGGCAGTTAGCTATGTAATTTACATAACTCAGAGGAGACAAACTGGCATGGCCTCTGTGGATTTAACATAAATATTTTATTATTCTTCACAGAAGGAGCTGCAGGCACTAAGAATATTTTGTTATTCATTAAAAGTGAGAGTTAGATACTTACATAGATATGCATAGAACCAAAAGGAGGCCACTGCCCACAGAAGTTATATAATGCAAAGTAACAGGCTGGCTCTGGCTGCATGCATATTTGTGTAAACATTTACATTCCACAGTAGGAGTTACAGGCATTAAGTGCTCATATGCAACTCATTTACCAGCCTTCATCAGATCACCTGATTATTTCCTGCTTCTTCTCAAGGGAGAGGTAGGAAGGCTCAATGACAAGCAAGAAAAAAAGCCATGCAAAAACCCATTTTTGGCAACAAAGGCCACAAACATCATGGCAAACTTAATGTGCTCCGACACTGGACAGCATGCTCTATGTGATCAAGGTAGAGTGCGTAGCGGCCATTATTTTGATAGACATCATCAGTGGTGCAAGGGTGACGGGGGTGTTGAAGGAGGTGGCAGGTGGTTTGAAAAGTTCAATTTCTGTGATACTGTTGGTTATTGCAGTGTAAAAAAATGGATATTGCTTTAATTTTGCCTGGTTTTTTGCTTTATCAGACAGTGGAATATGTCAAGTAATGAAGCATCGGACACTTGGGGGATCATGATAGTTTGCAGTACTGTAAAAGTACTGTAGAGTTGATCGGTTTGTACGCTGGAAAACAGAGATGATTGGTGGTGCTTGAATATTGTAGTAAACTTTTATCTGCAGTACAGTACAGTCATGACTCTCTTCACAGTAGGGTTGCCTCAGGTGAAGACTTATTACATAATGATATATTGTATAGTGAGGTCAGTATAACTTTAGTTCATTGGGGTTAGGGAGGGTCCCCTCAACTGCGAAACCTGGAATACTCCTCTCCAAAGAAACACTGCCACCCACCTAGTTTGTCCTTGGTTGGTCTGAGTCATCACCAAGGGTCCTCCCCCACCCCCTCGAGGCTGGGGGATAACTGGAGGGCATGGACGATCACTCCAGGTCCTCAGGAGGAGGTGAAAAGAGATGGAGAGAGCAAATGGTGAGGTCAAGGGAGAGTGATGCACTGAGGTCAATGAAAAGCAGTGTGCTGAGACTGATGGAGAGTGGAGCATTGAGGGTGAGGGAGAGCATGGTAGTGTGGCATACAGTTTTGCAAGGTGGCAATGAAGATGAGGCAGATGATGCAGGACATTGCATTTCCATACCACTCGTTGATGGCCTTGGCTCTTCCTCAGTGCTTCTGGTAGGGGAGGAGGAGGAGGAGGTGATGGTGGTCTGCTGTACTGCCTTTCCTTAGCTGCCAGGAACTCTCTGTATGCCTTCAGGTGTTGTTTGATGCCATATGGTTACTTGTAATTCCTCGCTGGTTCGGGTCCTTCTCCCAGATGAATGCAGTGTCGTTATCCATTATCAAAGGCAACCCCCTCAAGGTTTTTATATTAAGTCAAAGGTGCCTGTCCTTGCTGCCATCCTCACCATCTTCCTGAGCTGCTGCCACCCATTCTCTGAGCTCAGTGAGTTCCTTTGTGTACAGCTGCTCGATGTGGCTGTCCAGGACCTCTTGCACATCTTCCTCATCAACCACCAGATTTTTCGCCTCTTGCGAGAGGTCAAGGATGACTCAGTGGACGTTCTCGACTGCTGGGAACCCCATGAAGGAGTACACACACTCCAGCCACACTTTGCACCAGATGGCATTCGGTGTGCTTGGTGACCCTTCCATGCCACCATTATGTTGTCAATGGCATGGTTGATGTTGAACTTCCTCAAAAAGTGCCATATCACATTGCTTGTCCCAGAGTCACTCGGCCACACCATATTATGGGGTTACTTCAAGTGAAGACCCACTGCATAACAATTTATCATATACCAAGGTTAATATAATGGGTCTGAGGGGATAGGAAGGAGCCATTGACCACAAACCCTCAAAAACAAAAAGACTGCTACCTACGTGAAGTATGTCCTAGGCTGGCCCAAGTCATTACCAAGGGTCCCCACTGAGGCTAGGGGATAGCAGGGGGGCCTGGATGATCACTGCAGGTCCTCAGGAGATAAAGAGAGATGGGAAGAATGAAGCGGCAAGGCAGAGGGAGAGCAATGCAGTGAAGGTGATGGAGAGCGTAGTGGTGAGGGCAAGGGAGAAAATGGCAGTTGAGCATGACAGCGGGGCACTGAGGAGCTTACAGGTGAGCCATGCAGCTGTGAAGATGAGACAGATGTGAAACTTTAATTAATAAGCACATTGTTAAACATCTTGAATCCAGCAACTTAATTAGTGATAGACAATATGGTTTTCGCCACAAAAGATCCACCATTGACATACTCAGTCTCTTAACTCATACCATCTATCAATTAATTGATCTTTTTGGAGAAACTCATGCAGTAGCTCTTGATGTCTCTAAAGCTTTCGACAGAGTATGGCACCGTTCCCTGCTGTCCAAACTCCCTTGCTATGGACTAACATCTTTTGTTCCTTTGATTTCTTCATATCTTACTGATAGGAAAATAAGAGTAAAAGTAGATGATGTATATTCCAATTTCCACTCAGTTAATGTCGGCGTGCCGCAGGGGTCAGTTCTGGCGCCAACCCTATTTCTGGTTCACATTAATGATCTCTTATCTGTCACCCACAATCCCATTCACTCATATGCAGATGACTCAACACTACATAGTTCATTCACACTCAGACATCCATTTACAAAGTCTAATATCTCTACCTCTCAACTCAGTACAGCCATCTCCATAAATCAAGATCTATCTACAATCAGTGAATGGGAACAAAACAATCTTGTCTCTTTTAATGCTAGTAAAACTAAATACAGTTTACTAATAGACAGATATTGCCAGATTCGTACATTACCTTCTGTGCTACTAATATTCCCATCTCCAAAAGTATTGAAATTCTTGGCGTCTCACTTAACAGTGCCCTCAGCTGGACCTCTCATGTCAGATCACTTGCCAAAACCACCTCAAAGAAACTTGGATTATTGTACAGAGTCTGTAACTTCTTCGCCAATGAGCAGTTGGCTATAGTTTATAAGAGTCATGTGCGCTCTCAGCTTGAATATTGCTCACCTTTGTGGAATGGTTGTGGAGAAGTTGCATTAAGACAACTAGACAAAATTCAGAACAAAGCTGTTAGAATCATTAACAACCCTGCCATTGCATATAAACTACCTCCCCTGCAAGTAAGAAGGAATGTTGCCTCCCTTGCATTATTTTACAGAAATTTTTTTGGCAAATGCTCAGACGAAGTTGTGTCCATGGTGCCACCTCTCCATGCCTTCCCTCGTGCTACACGGGCATCTGGTAGCCCTCATGACTGGAATGTCACTCAGCCATATTGCAGAACTTCTGCCTATCAGAATTCTCTCATTCCCTGAACTGCATCTCTCTGGAACTCACTCCCCCAGAGTTGTTTCCCTCCAGATTTCAACCCACAACTGTTCAAGTCTAACTGTTACAGATATTTTATGAACAGAGGACACCAGTAATCTGGTGTATGGATTATTTTTTTGTTACTCACTTGTTTTTTCTTCCTCCGTTCTGTTATTTATAAAAAAAAAAAAAAAAAAAAAAAAAGCCAAATGAGGCAGGACATAGATTTTGCACCCCACTCATTAATGGCCTTGGCTCTTCCTTGGTGCTGGTAGCAAAGGGGAAGGAGGTGATGATAGTCTGACATGCGACCTTTTTTTTTTTTTTTTTTTTTTTAATGCGAGGAAGAAGGAACCAAAGGCCATGAGCCCGCAGTAACAGTTCCCTCCAAGAGAAAAACAAAATACAATATAGAGCCAAATTCAAGATCCGATCATTTTGAGATGCCTGGACATACTGCGTTTGAAAGACTGGAGATCATAGGCAGCAGGAAATACAGACAGAGGGAGGCAGTTCCAGAGCTGACCTGTTGCATAAATGAAAGACTGGGAGTAACGGTTAACTCTTGCATTAGAGAGTTGGACAGAAAAAGGATGAGAGTTTGCTGCCAGACGGGTGCTACGCGCCCGTCGTAGAGGTGGAGGAATGCAAGCAGAGAGTTCAGAGGAGCAGTGACCATTAAAGTAGCGATAGAAAAGAGATAAAGATGCAACAGTGCGGCGAAGAGACAGAGGTTGAAGGGAGTCAGTAAGAGGAGGAGAGTTAATGAGACGAAAAGCCTTTGACTCCACCCTATTGAGAAGAGCTGTATGTGGGGAGCCTCCCCACTCATGAGAGTTGTACTCCACACAGGGGCGGATAAAACCCCTGTATAGAGTCAACAATTGTGCAGGGGTGAAGAAAGTGCGGAGTCGACTTAGCACACCCAATCTCTTGGAAGCAGATTTTACAAGAGATGTAATATGATATTTCCAAGATAAGTCCCGAGTAAATGAAACCCTAAGCATGTTCAAGGATGATGCAAGATTAAGCTGAATATTATTAAACATTAGTGGGTATACCTGTGGAAGATTTTGTCGGGTTGATAGATGTAAGAACTGAGTCTTAGATGCATTAAAGACAACCATATTATTTTTACCCCAGTCAGAGATACGAGCCAAATCAGACATTAGGTGTGCCACGGCCTCATCCCTTGCTTGTTGAAGTAACTGTTGAGATGGGCGTTGCGGGAACCGAATGGAAAGGTGAAGGGTGGAGTCGTCAGCGTATGAGTGGATAGGGTTAGATGTACAGCTTAGAAGATCATTGATGAATAAAAGGAAGAGAGTTGGTGATAGGACAGAGCCCTGAGGAACACCACTGTTGATAGATCTAGGAGAAGAATGATGGCCGTCTACAACAGCGGCTATAGAACGACCAGAAAGGAAGCTAGCGATGAAGGCACAGATAGAAGGATAGAAACCGTAAGAGGGCAGTTTGGAAATTTAAGATTTATGCCAGACTCGATCGAAAGCCTTTGAGATGTCAAGTGCAATGGCAAAGCTTTCGCCAAAGTCCCGAAAGGAGGATGACCAGGAGTCTGAAAGGTAGGTGAGAAGATCGCCAGTGGAGCGTCCCTGACGGAACCCATACTGACGATCGGAAAGAAAGTTGTGATAGGAAAGATGCCTTAAAATTTTTCTATTAAGAATTGACTCGAAAACTTTTGAAATACAGGACGTTAAAGCAATTGGACGATAGTTCGAGGGTTGGGAGTGGTCACCCTTCTTTGGGACTGGCTGAATGAGAGCAAACTTCCAGCAAGAAGGAAAGGTACAAGTTGACAGACAAAGGCGAAAGAGTTTGCCTAGGCAGGGTGTAAGCACAGAAGCACAGTTCTTGAGAACAACAGGAGGGACCCCATCAGGCCCATATGCCTTGTTAGTACTGAGGCCAGTGATGGCAGAAAATACATCAACTGAAGAAATTTTAATGTCAGCCATGAGGAAGTCAAAGGAGGGAAGTGATGGGGGAACAGCACCGGAATCGTCTAAGGTAGAATTGGAGGAGAAAGTCTGTGCGAAGAGATCTTCTTTATCAGTAGAAGAAATAGCTACAGAACCATCAGAGTAGAAAAGAGGAGGGAAGGATGATGAGGTAAAGTTGTTAGAAAGATTTTTGGCAAGATGCCAGAAGGAACGGGAAGAATTCATGTCGGAGAGTTGAGAGCATTTAGTATGGATGAAATTATTTTTAGTAGAGCGAAGAACAGACTTAGCACGATTCCGGGCAGAAACGTAAAGATGGTGTGATTCAGGGGTGGGTTGGCTCCGGTACCTTTTGTAGGCCCTCTCCTTGTTGCGGACAGCATTAGAACAAGCGTGATTAAACCAAGGCTTTCTTGCATTAGTCAAAGGATATGAGAAAGGAATGTATGCTTCCATGCCCGAGAGAATAACCTCCGTAATGCGCAAGGCACACTCAGATGGCTCACGGCCATGGAAGCAATAATCATTCCAGGGAAAATCAAAGAAGTACTGCCTGAGGGCCTCCCAGTCCGCAGCTCTAAAATGCCACAGACGACGTTTCACTGGAGGGTCCACAGGCCGTACCGGAGTGATAGGACAGGTTAAGGTAATAAGGAGCTGCCAGGAGCTCCTTGTATGGCCTCAAGTGTTGCTCTATGCTGTATGTCACCATGTCACTCCTTGTTCAGTTTGAATTCTTTTCCTGGGTGTATGAAATTGCCTCATCCATTTTTGCTAGGAACCTCAAGATCTTGATGTCCAGATCGTGAAGGGACTCGTCCTCGCCATGTTCCTGTGCCTCCACCATCTGTTTCCTTAGCTGATTGAGCTCCTCTGTTGAGAGTTGCTCAGTGTGGCTGTCCAGGAGAACTTTTTGCATATCTGCTTTATCAACCTCCTCAAGCCTCGCCTTATGTGAGAGGTCGAGGATTTCATGCTGGATGTTCTACACCGTTGTGAACTTCATGAAGGAGTGTACACACACTGGCCATAATTTTCTCCAGATGGCATTCAGTGTGATGTTGATGGTGTTCTTGATGTCATATTTTTTCCAGAAACACCACACATCAGACTCCCCAAGTCACTCGCCGTCACCATTCACTCCATGGTGCGGGGAGGTAGTGAGCCTTAAAAGTGGTGATGACACCTTGTTCCGTGGGCTGGAGTATTGATGTGTTGGGGGACAGATACGCCACCTTGATACAGTACTGCCCAGTCCTTCATGCAGTCAGGGTGGCTCAGGGAGCTGTCCACCATGAGAAAGAAATGGTTTGTTGTAATGCTTATGTTGGCATAGTCACACAGGTGTGGGACTGGTAACCTGCTTTGTATGACTGACAGTGTGTGAAGGTCAGTCAGGCCCAGGTTCTTCATATACTCTGCCAGTGCCTGGGGGTTCTTCCAATGATACGCAAAGAGAGGTTTGAGTTTAACGTCCCCCTCGCATTTGCACTAAGGAGGATGATAAGGTGGTCCTTGACTTCTTGAACCATGACACACATTATTTTTCCTTGCATATGTAGGTCTTACAGGAGATATGTTACCAAAACAGGCCCGTCTCATCGAAATTCAGGACCTGTTTTGGAGAATATCCCACTTCCTCTATGATAGCCATCTGCTGTGCAAAGAAGGCCTCAGACTCCACATGGTCAGCACTAGTAGTCTCCCCACGCATAGTCACATATCTAGGGCCAGTACGAGTCTTAAACTGCAGAAACCAACCCATGCTGGCCTTCAATGCCTCCTTGGCCTCCAGTCCTTTATTGTCCCTGAGGACCTTCCACAGATTGAGAGTTTCGGTAAAAATAAAATGAAGATGCAGGGGCTACTTCGCTTGGTTAAGTTTATTAACCCACAGCACTAGGAGATGTCCAGTCTCCTCCATAATGGGTTCCCTGGTCCTTGTCAGGTGCTTATCATTCAGAGTAGACACATTCTGTGATGCCTCTAGAACAGCATCATACTTTTATTTATTAATTTTTTTTACAGTATAGACTGTGGACTGAAGCAGCTTTAGGTTGTCGGCAATCTTGCTGACCCCCAGCCCTTCCTTATGGTGCCTAACAATGTCCAGTTTCACATCAAGGGCAAGACTACTTCTGATCCTTTTTGCTATGCCCTCAGTAGCATCAGTTGCACTACGCTTTCCATAGGAGGTGGCACCAGACATGATTTCCAAGTTGAGTAAATTTATGATGCTGGGTGGTAACTATATAACCAACCAATATGCTTTCCCTACGTGTCAGCAAGTGGTTTGGTGGAGGGTTAGTGATCTTCTCCTTAAAACAATTAACTCAAAGACAAATTACCACCCCTTACAGGATTATAATGTCTGGCTGTAGATAGATAGAATTGTAGATCTCACAAAAAAGTAATCTCTCCCCTTATAATCACACACTGCAGTATTCATTACACACTTTCACTTCTACTTGATTTTGATGGTGTTTTGATGGCCTTGCACACATGATATGATTAGGTAACTCAGGCAACGCTCACAGGTGCAGGACACATGAGTGAGTGGACTTGTGAGGTGGGATCTTAAGGGGTGGTGTGAAGGAAGCCACATCCACAGAGGTCTGAGATGAGGGTTTTGCACATGTAAACATTGAGCATCCATCTTGGGTCAAATGTCTGACTGTCAGCATGCATGCTTTATCACATCTGCACAGGATTGTCATAAGCATTCATCTCAGTTATTTTATAAGTGAATACCGATATCATTATCGCGATACTGGGTATAACTTTAGTTCATCATTCTATCAATGTATTGTATACCAAACAAACATATAATGAGACCTGACTGTACTGCATTGGTTTTTGAGGTGGTGACAAATCAGTGGTTTCTTGGTCTTTGCTGTTGCTTCTGTTGTTGGTGGTGTCCTGGCTGTATAGTTTTTCTTGTTACTTCTGACCAGCAAGGTTATCCAGTGTCATCTCATTCAAGTGGCACTGCATCCTTTTTCTGAGCTAAAGTGAGAAAAACTCTTACCTGAAGAGTTTCACAGCACCAACTCAAACTTACCGTAAAAGATGCAACTCTAATGAATTAGCAGTCAAGCTTTAGCATGCTGATAATAAGGGATAAATAGGCGAGTAAGGCCTGAGATTATAGGAGAAAGGAAGAAACCAGAGAGGTTGGTGATGCTGGATATAATGAGTCAGCCACACCATGCAGAAAGTGGAATTTTGAAATGTCACCCCAACCTTCTGTGCCAGTTTTAAAATACATAAATGGTGTACTTGACTGTACATCACAAATTTTGGTCACGGTTACATTTGCCATGCAGAATGTGACCATGTAAGCCAAGGACATGTAAAATTTGGGAGCATTGTAGTTGCATTGTTTTGGACAGCAGACATCAGTATTTCTACAGTTCAAACAACATATGCTTTTCAAGATGAGAAACCTTGTGGAACTTATGGGCATTGATCATCTGGTCAGTGCAAATACTTTGAAATAGTATTAGCAGCAGTTTAGCAGCTTGAGTGAAGTCATATTTGATGCGGATATGTAATATTTGTCATCCACTATGAATGGACTGTACAGTAAGTTATTATAAACCCCTAATTCATGATACAGTCCTATACATAACTTGTTTCTTCAAGCTTTTGATTATACTGTACAACTTATTTAATGCAAAATTCAAGATATTTTATAGCAATGGCACTTTGTTGACTCTGTATCTCATTGATTTCATCCTGTATATTTAAAAGTTGAATATAAGTGTATCAAAATTTCAAGATTAATATTGATTTGAATATTATTAGACTGAAACTTAATGTGGGGATACTTCTAGGTAGTGTACTGCACCACAACACCTCATTACAGTACAGTACTCTTTCCTTAATAGCTACTCAGTGTATTTTATTTTGTTCTGTAATTTTTGTAAAACAAGCCAGTCTTGAATGTTATTTTCAATTAAGTTTCTATCTTTAGTACTGCACTGTACGTGTATAGATTATATATAATTTTTCAGGATATTTTTTTCCCCTTCAGATAAGACAATTTAAATGCTACACATTTAGCCTTGTTACTGCAGTACAGTACAGTATTCTTGATCATGCTGCTCTTAACTACATCACACACACATCTGTCATGGAAGGACATGTACAGTATGTGGGTTATGCAATTAATGATGTACAAATTGTCACTGCACTTCATTCAGAACTGAATGCTGTTGCTTGGAGTATTACTAATTTTGATATTATCATTAAGGTATCATTTACATAACATATATTGTTATTAATACTTTTACAGTATAGTATTGTGTTAGTATATATTAACATATACATTTCTGATGCTTATTATGTAGGCCTGTTAAAATCTGTGTAGCGTGTTAACTGCCATATATTCATGGATATAATAAATTTGTTTTGTATGTTTCCAAAGAAGAAGATCTTTTAACTTTTGTCTTGCTATAAATCATAACTTCTTTGTCCAGCTGAATGCAAAAGTCCCCCTAACAGTGTGTAGCAGCCTGTGGTGACCTTAGTTAGAGATACACTCATGCTGTGTGGACATGTACTGTATGATCAACTTAGCTTTATATAAATTGGCATTCTTATACACATACTCCTAGGTGTAGTGCTTTCTTTCTTAATTTTCAAAGTTGTTTATATTTATCAGGTATGGTGGAATCATGAATTCCATCCATCACCATGCATCAAGAACTCTTTCCATCTCCATAACTTATATTTTGACCTATTAAAAGGACAGGGGGGGGGGACTGAAAAAAATCTGGTTCCAGAGAGCATTTAAAGATTAAACTATTACCTTGAGAGTTATGATACAGAGACTTGGTAAAATGTTTTTCTATCTATCTATTGCCAGACACCATAATCCCTTAAGGGGTGGCCATTTGACTTTGAGTTATTTGTTTTAAGGGGAGGGGCACTAACCCTCCACCAACCCACGTGTTCACACGTAGGGAGCACGTATGGTTTGGTTATATGGTTACCACCCAGCGTTGTAAATGGTTTCTTGGCTTACAGGAAACCATTTGGCTTGTCACTCAATGTAAAGCCACCTGTAAAGGAAAGAAAAGCAATAAGAAGTGAAAGGAAAGATGCGAGAAATAGGAAGAGAGGAGGGGAGGCACAGAAAAAGAATGATAAAGGCTAAGAAAGAAGTAGGCAGTGGTATGAGTACCTTTTGCAGTGCAGTATACATGTCCAGCTATAAACTAATTCGGCAATTTGGTCTCCACTAAGATACTCAAATTATAGAAATAACAGAACTAATGGGGAAAAAGAAATTTGGTCTCAATTGCCCCCAGTGTCACCCCCTACTGACCCCCAGAAGCCTGTCCTAAGCATTCGCAAATTGGCCTTCAACATGCCAAGCATACATAAGGAAGCCTAACAGCACATCAGTAAATACTGTATACAGTATTTATGAACACACTTTGGGTACTTGAAATGTTATGGTAGATGGACTATTGTGAGGGAGGAGGAGGTGTACAGTGGTCCATTAGGCAGTCACTTGTCGTGTGCAGTAGTTGTGCAATGGTTGAAAATACCATAGTTAGTCATTTTGGGGCCCACATCTTGCAGTATGTGCATTCTACTTTTGCTAGCAAACTTCTCAGACCTGACCAACAGCTCCTCGTGTTATATGTGAATCACTTAGTGGAAGCTGTTATATGTGAATCACTTAATGGAAGCATGCACTATAGATGAACATTCTATATTGAGTATGGTAATTTTATGGATATTTTTCTGTGATATTTTACTTTCACATGAAAACTGATAAGAGTATGAATTATTTTAATTAAGGAAATATGAGGCACTACTCAGCTAAGATAGAAAAAAAAAAAAAAATCACCCATCATTAAACTGACAAGAATACATGGATAACCAGCAGCTATAACTAAATATGTAAAGAAAATATTTACTGTACAGTACTGTGATCAGTAGCAAGAGTGTATCTCACATTGAAAGAAAACTGAGGTGTGACTGGTGCATTTGGGGACAGGAATGGTTTACAGCTGTGTTTTGCTTCACCTTCAGTTGTGTTGATCAAGCTCTTGTGTGGGGCATCAGAGACTAGTCAGTCACCTTCAGGTACCTTACGTGAGTGACTTCCTCTCCACCTGTCTGTCTGTGGTGCTTGTGCATGCTGTCTACCCTCATGTCAGTGCTGCCTCTTGCCTTGTACTCTTACTGATACTTAAGGAAACAGTGTATTGTGTCAGTGGTATTTTGTGTTCAGTTATGTGAGTGAGATATTGATGATGGTAATATGGTGTTAAAGAGTTCCCAAACTAAGTATTATAATCTTCATTGTTGTACAGTATACATATAAGCATGCTGTCCTGGAGTAAACATTAATATTACTCACTTCTGTTTTTAGTTTATGCAGTACATTACTGTACTGTTATGTATATTTTATCCTAAATTATAATGGATTTCAGTGCAGTGGACACAATTGCAGTACAGTAATGCATTAAGAGAATTATAATGCCTGCATAAGTTTTTATTAGTAGTAAAGTGGCACTTCATTAACTAGGACTAATTCAGCTGATTATTACTAGGGCAGATGTTCTTGAGATACTCTTAGACTAGAAATACCCATCTCATAGACTTATCAAGTAAATCCTAATACTGTATGTACTATACTGTACTTTAAACACTCTAAGTAATTTTAGTATTCCAGTAATTAATGTGTTACTATACTGCTGATCATTTCAGCTTGCCTCAGGTTAGGTAATTGTTATATATCAAAGATTTTTGTGTAGTTATGATTTTTGATGGATATGGAGTAGTGAGTTAACCAAGTGCTACCAAAAGGTTTTGTTTTTTAATTATTTTAATGACTTGCATATTGCAAAAGAGTTAACTGATAGATATGTACAATACCAATACAGTATGCCCACCAACAATACAAGTTCTGTAACTGTATCTGGTGTTGAACAGCTTTCTTCAGATCCACGTGTTCAAAATCCAATTTTCCTATGAATGGCCTAATAGATTCTTATTGCTCTCGGTTTAACTTTTTGTCCAAAAATTTATTATATGCTTGTACCATATAAAGTTATTGTTGGGTTACTGAATTGTTCACAGTATAGCTTAGTACATACCATACAGTTGAAAAAAGTGAATGCTGGTTATAATAAGCAAGCAAATACAATATTAATTGGGCTGTGTAGTAACTTTGGATGTGTTTGATCTTATTCCAGAGCCACTTTCAGGGGAATGATGGAAATGGAAATAAAAATGTACATTACAGTGTATTACTTAAATGACCAATACTCTACATCATTCATTTGAATCAGACAAAATGATGACATGCTTCATTTTAAGGAACCTACTGGTACTGCACCTTCTTAAGCTGATGTTGGCCATGGTAGAGCTGACAGGTTTTATTCGGGATGGCAGCTTAAGAAATGCTAGAACGAGCTAGTTGATTAATATTGAATAATGGGGACGTGATGGCTCAGTGGTAGAGCACCTGACTTGAGACCAAAGTCATGAGTTCATGCCGCGCCCAGGTAAGCTGCCCTGCCAGGAGAGGTAACTTTCTCCTGTCACCTAGCTGGTTGTATCAGCCCCGGCTCAGTAGGTTTAGAGCATGCTGACCGAAGGGTTGGAGGTATGAGTCCACGCAAGGGTCATTGGTACATATCAGGAAGGGCATCCAGTTATAAAGTGCTACACGCTCCAAAACCAAAAGTCCACTCCCCAGGGGCAGTGCCTTAGCCCTTATCGAAAACAGGGCTTAAAAAAAAGCAAAAAAATCCACAAAAGTCCCAGTCATCCATAGTAATGTATTATGTGAGAAATGCGAATTTTGTCTTCATTCCCCTCTTTCCGTAGTCCTTTCTAGTTTTAAAGAGGCTAGGGCCATAATGAAGTTTTGCTCCTATTTCATACATATATTGAACTCTGGATCACCACTTAGGATCAGCCTGTAGTGTATATAGTACAAATGAAAGAGAAAAAAAATTAACACCTAGCTCAAGTGCTTTGAACATTCTGAGTAAAAGTCTGTTGAGAATCTCAAGGTTCTTGCTGTGCTCTTACCAACCCAGGCATGCTGATGGCAGGGTGATGTTCAAGCACCCAACTGCATTCTTGAAGGTAACATTGTTGCTGGGCCTGCTGTACTTGAATGATAATGCTTGTTTACTAACACTTAAGCTTTCTTACAATGCACTAATTCATGCACCATTCATACACATTTCTTATTTGACAGTGATATTCAGAAATGATTAACTGTAAGTTTAATGGAAAGAAAACTAACATTTTAATATGCTAAACTAACCAGAAGAAATACTTTAACTAGATAATTACCATCTGTGCTTTGTAGGTAAATACTGAGAGAAAATATGATGTTTTATTACACATCAAATATGTGCAGAACAGTTGTATACAGTATAGTGTTAGTGTATGATGCAGTTTAGTAAAAATGCTGGAAGTAGATAGTTAACTGTTTGGTAATTCCTGTTGCAGTCATAATTATAAGGGAGATTTCAGTTCCCTTAATTCATTTTGTGTTATTATGCAGTAGCTATATACTGTGTTTAATAAATTAAAACATCTCTTTGTTTAATGGCCTTTTACTATTAGAAACAAACTGTATTAATTGGTACTAAGAGATCAAATAATATGTGAAAATGGAAAGAGTTTGAATATTATGCACATCCATCACAGAAAATGAAATTATTTGTACTATATAAAATTATATAGCATATGAAAATCAAGAGTTCATGGTGCTATGCTTGTCAAATCGTCATGTAATGAAATTAATTGAAGTGTATATTTCAGGGTTCCTATACCCCTGGTACGGAGGTGGTGGCACGTTATGATTTTTCTGGCACCTCGACTGAAGACCTGCCATTTGTCAAGATGGAGAGATTAACTATAGTCCGCCCCACTAATGACCCCAACTGGGTGAAAGCCAGAAATAGGGAAGGGGTGGAAGGAATGATACCCACCTCCTATGTCAATGTGATGGAGTGCAGAAAGGAGGTTAAACTAAATACCATGGCGTAAGTTGAGCATTTAAGTAAACTAGAAATTGTAAGCAGTAGATTACAAGCCTTTTCAAAGAATAGAGGGTCTGAGCAACTGAAAGCATATATTCTCATCATTTTCTAGCATTAAATAATTGATGTTGTCTAATGTTTACTGGTAAGTTCCATGAATACCTTATATTGTTGGCTGTAAGTTCAGCAGTTGTACTGCAAAACCAAAAATAATTTGTTGTCTTTTCAGCTGGTTCCACGGTAAAATTAGTAGGGATGAAGCAGAGAACCTCTTGACGCCGCCTGAGGATGGTCTGTTCCTAGTGCGAGAATCCACAAACTTTCCAGGCGACTACACCCTTTGTGTTTGTTATGAGGGCAAAGTAAGCATAAACTAATGGATTTAATTAGTTTCAGATAACAATAAATACTCTGACCACAGATGTGTGTTCAAACAAAGTGAGTTGGAAATTGTATACACTAGGACTTCTGCACTGACAAGAGTGTGGTGAGTGACAGCATAGTCACTGCAGTAGCAGAAATGAAAGTTAATAATATAAGGGGGGACAGGGAATAGTGTGAACAGGCTGTCAGGGTTTTCTGTCTTTTACCTATTTGGACATGTGGAGAGGATGGAGAATGAAAGACTGACTAAGAGGGTGTATGTAGGTGAGGTGGAGGGAGGGAGAGGGAGGGGTAGACCGAGGATGAGGTGGAGGGATGGAGTTGAGAGGTATATGAGGGAGGGGGGGGTGAGTTGGGGGGAGGGGAGTCAAATGGTGGGTGACAGAGTGACTTGGAGGCGTTTTGTCTGCAGCCACCCTTTGTGGGATTAGGGCGTCGGGCTATAGATAGATAGATAGATAGACCTATTTCCACCCCCCTGACAAAGTTGCAGTTACCATACCAGTATTGTTTGATAAAGAATAGCTACTGATAATGGTAATTATCAGTAAATCAGTTAATAATATCCATAAAGGGCACTAAACATACAGGGAAAGCATTTACTGAACTTTGTTGTGTACTGTACAGTACAATAGATCTTTTGGCTGTGCAAATATTTATTCATGGACAGTCATTGTATTCATTCCTATGTTTACTTCCCAACAAGAAGATTATTGCAAATATCAGTGTCAGGAATACTATACCGAACTTACAAGGCTTAAGAACAAGTACAGTAAAAGTCCTCCAATCCGATCACCAATAATACGAATATCCCAATACACCTCTCCCCCACTATTCGACTGGAATGCATTCCCTAAAAAGTGGTGGAATAATGAACTGGTTGAATAACGAACCTATTTTTCCCATAAGATTGTTAAGAAATAGGGGGGTTAGGTTCCTGACCACCTTCATTATTCCAAAAATATTCAGTCAAGAGGAAAAAATACCGGTAAATATGAACGAAAGTGACACAGGGATTTGAGCTGTTTTCTTATAGAGCTACATTCTCAAAGAAAATGTTTTCAGTATTACATACAGTATATCTTAGATGATTGACATTTGATTTTCGATCAGAAAGATACTGGAGAACAAACAAAATATACCAACTTAATGATGTTACAGAAAGCTGCCTGAATGCTTTCGATTGTGTGTTTATCAATAATCCCACTACACCAGGCACTTTCAGATGTATACAATTTAAAACCATGAATAGCAGTGGATGCCTAACTGGAAGAGCTGAAATCCAACTGGGGGGCTTCACCTCCAGGTTCTCCCAATTATTATAACCTACCTAACCTAATGCAAAACTAAGATGTGCGTTATGTCACACTGGCACCTCTTTCCTTCATTCTTTCCTCTTCCTTCTGTCTGTGGGTGACTCTACACTGAGTGACAAGCCAAATGGTTTCCTGTACACCAGGAAACCATTTACTACATTGGGTGGTAACCATATAACCAAATTATGGTGCCTGACTCTTTAGTGGGTAATTGCGGCACTCCAGTCGGATTAAGCCAGTGAACGTTTATATCCAAAGGGTGGTTGGGGTTATTGCTCATGTAATGCCACTCAGGGATGAGTGAGGCTGGTCACTCTCATCTTGAATGTCACGACCAGTTTGCCTAGCCCCGGGCTCCTACTCTCCTCATGGGGCAACGTAGGATTGGATGATGGATGGATGGATAAAAATGGCACCAACACAGTATCATGCATTAAGAGCATTTATTAATCATTGGCACAATCGTCACCTGACCATGCGATGGCGAAACACTTGCTCAGGTTGGTGAGCACATGACTGCACTTGACAGGGGTAATATTAGGGGTTTTGGGTGGAGCCATGGTGGTGCTGTAGTATTCCACGAGGCCAAATAGAATGCAGACAGATGAAGAGGCAACTGATCATCAGGGCAGAGTGCAGGAGAGAGGCAGCTCAGCTGGTGTATCTGGCGGCGTGTGGTTTGAATTATCATAATGGCGGGGATAACCATGTCGAACAGTGAAAAAGGGTTTAGTTTTATAAATGTCAAAACAATTAATTGTCAAATACCGATAATGATTGGTCAAAAAATGAGGGCGTGGTGTCCTCCGAATTCTTCAAGGCAAATTTTGAAAATTTTTCTAGGCTTTTTTCAAAATTTTCTGGCCATTATCTAAGGATTTATCTGGCTTGGACTTGCTCTTCGACTTGGATGTACCTGCCCACATCTATTCATCCACAGTTCTGTGCATTTCTGGTGAGTAAAACAATAATCCATATCATTTTAGGTGTTTATTTAACCCACCCCATCCCATCGACGTATGGGTACGTTGCAACGATTTGCATTTGCCAGTCCCGGCGACGTACCAGTACGTCGTGCAATTGCAAGGTCCCTAATTTGCACAATTTTCAATTTTCGCACGTGATTTTTCGTATGTATACACGGGACACCTTCCTCTATTCCTCTACAAGATGCCAAGCAGGGACAATGCCTTACACTGCATAACCTCCCCCCTCCCCCCCTCACGCCATTGTCTTGGCAAAGGACCTGTTACCAGTGACCTGCCTAGTAAAGATATTCAGGGCCAGAATGATTCCCCAATCGATGACAATGTGGAGGACAATGTTTACATAGCATTAGAAGAAGAAACGACCAGAAATAATGATCAGGTAATGTGGCAAAAAAAGGTCAGGTATGGTGATTAGTTAGTGAGTGAAACAATGCTTATAATGCCTTTATTACTGCTTGAAAACCAATATACTCACATACTACATATACATTCATACCAAGTAAATAAATAAATACCGTTTATGAGTGGATAAAATAGTTACCCTCCCATAGAACTCGTTTTCTTTGGTGCCAGCATGTTAGAAAACCCACTCAGGTAAGGAGGAACTCCTACCTGGATTGGGCACTTTAAACCTCAGGTGAGCGATTTCTCTATGAATTTTCGATGTTTCTCACCAAAAGCAAAGGTTTTAGCCAAAAAAAAAAAAAATTCGAAAATACCTCGGGACTGGGGGATGTCGGAGGTGAGGAAAACCTCGGGACGTGACGGGTTAATTATCATGTACATATTTCTCACATTTTCAGAGGTCTCTCCTGATAGTCAAAAAAAAAAAAAAAAAAAAAAAAAAAAAAAAAAAAGATCCTTGATCCCCTGCCATTTGGATTACAGGACTTTAACTGTATGTAGAAAATACTTATTCACCTGTAGTGTTGGGAATGATAGAAGTAGTGTATTTGCCTAGTTGTGATATACAGGAAATGAGCTATGGTCGTGGGGTCCCGTCTCTTTTTCTCGTTAAGTCAGATTTTGCTTTGAACTCATTTAAGGTTTTAGACTGGACCATCTCTTTTGTCCAGGCTGTTCTGCAGGTCTGTGTATCTATATGGAAAGCTATATTTCTTGATATCCTTCAGACAACTTGGCTTTTTCAGTTTCATTCCATGTCCTCTTGCTACTCTCCCATCCCATACAAACAGATCATTTTTACCAATTCTTTCTATTCCCATCATTGCCCTGAACACTGCAATCATGTCGCCCCTTTCTCTCCTTTCTTTTAGTGTAGGCAGGTCCAGCTTTTCCAGTCTCTCTCCGAAAGACAGATCTGCCAGGCTGGGGACCATCTTCGTTGCTGTTCTTTGTATTCTCTCGATCTTATTTATGTCTTTCTTCTTGTGTGGGGACCACACTACTGCCAAATATTCCAACCTGGGGCGGATCATGGCCACTATCAGTTTTTTCCTCATTTCCACATCCATGTAACGGAATGCCACCCGTATGTTAGTCAAGAGATTGTATGTCTCTCTAACTATCTTGTTAATGTGTTTTTCCGGTGACAAACTATCCTGGACCAGCACTCCCAAATCTTTCTCTTCTCTCACTTTTTTCATTGATTCATTACCCATCATATAATTCAGTGATGGCCTCTTGGTACTCTTACCCATTTCCAATATCTTACATTTTTTTGCATTGAATTTCATTTCCCACATCTGGCTTCAATCTTGGATCCTATTCAGGTCTTCCTGCAGTATTTTACAGTCTTCCTCGACATCTACTCTCCTCAAGATCTTTTCATCATCAGCAAACAGACTTGCGTAACTGTTCACTCCATCTACCACATCATTTACATAAATCAGGAACATTACTGGTGCTAGCACTGAGCCCTGTGGGACTCCACTTGTTACTTCCCTCCATCCAGACATCTTGTCCTTTATTACAGTCCTCATATGTGTCTCTCAAGAAGTCACACATCCACTCCAGGACGTTTCCCTTCAGTCCTCCTACGTGTTCCAGTTTCCACATTAGTTGCTTGTGGGGTACCTTGTCAAAGGCTTTCTCCAGATCTAGATACACACACAATCCACCCAGCTGTCTCTCTCCTGTAACACGTCAATCACTCTTGAGTAAAAGCTCAACAAGTTGGAAACACGTGACCTTCCACTTCTGAATCCAAACTGGCTCTCAGCCCAATATGTTCGTCTCCTCCAGATATTTTATCCATCTGTCTTTCAGGATTCTTTCACACAATTTTGCGGCTACGCTGGTCAGGGACACTGGTCTATTATTCAGGGGTTCTTCCTTGTTTCCTCCCTTATAAATTGGTACCACATTGGCCCTCTTCCATTCCCAAGGCACTTTCCCTTCTTCCAGAGGACACACAATTAAATCGTGAATCTTATCTGTCCGTTGTTCTCTGCATTCTTTCAGTACCCAGGTAGAGATTCCATCCGGTCCTGGGGCTTTCCTTACATCTTGAGTTTCCAGTAATTTATACACTTCCTGCACTTCCACTTGTATGTCTTTTATCACTGCATTTCAAGTCACACCCTCCCCCTCCGCAAAGTCCCTTTCTTTAGTGAAAACCGATTGGAAACATTTGTTCATTATTTCAGCTTGCATTGCTGCATCTTTATAGATCTCTCCTTCTAATTTCAGTTGGGTGATTCCTTCCTTTTCTTTCAGTTTGCCATTAACAAATGTATAAAACAGTTTGGGTTCTTCCTTACAGTTGTCAATTATACCTTTTTCAAAGCTTCCCTCTTCCTCTCTTCGTATTCTTGTATTTTCATTTCTAGTTCTTTTATATTCTTCGTTTGTTCTGTTATTACCTCTTTCTCCATTTGTTCCATGTCATGTCCCTTTCTTTTTTTGCTATCATGCACCTTCTGTTAAACCAATCCTTTTTCCTCTTGTTTCCCACTTACTCTTGGAACATGTTTCTCCACTTCCAAATTATAGATATCTTGAAAGATATCCCACCTCCTCTGTATCTCTATTGTTTCTCTGAAATTTCTCCAATCCAGTGTGTGTGTGTGTGTGTGTGTGTGTGTGTGTGTGTCCATGCGTGTGCATGCATGCGTGCATGTGTATTTACCCAATTGTATTTGCCTAATTGTGTGTGTGTGTGTGTGTTCTTACCTGATTGCTCTTACCTAATTGTATCTTAACGGGAATGAGTCAAGCTTGTACGTGCCTGTGTACTAAACCATTTTTATCATATATATCCTGAAATTTAGTAATAGTTTTGACACACGCTATTTCATTTGGTAGTGCACTCCACTGATCAATTGCTCCCCCTCCCCCTTTTTTTTTTTATGTGCTCGACTCTGGGCATAGGCTTCACAGCCTGCTCCCGAGGCCCAGTAGTCCTCCTACACACCATACACCTCTACATGTCACCACTTCGGCGCTAACACCCACCGTCTATATTGAATACATGCTAGGGCTGTCTCATACAGGACTGGTGTATTCGTATTAGCGGGGGTATTTTTACGACATGTCAGTGGGTCTTCTGGTAGATCGGTAAAGTCTGCTTTGTTTGAAATTCATATCCTTAAAATTTTCCCTTTCCCAGCGGGGATTTGAACCTGGGTCCAGTAGGACCTCAGGCCACCTCTTTCGTTTCGTTTCATTTTTAAAGGCTCCAACATGCTTGCAAGTGTCAGCCTTGGTCACCTAATGGCAACTCTCCATGCCGCACGATCTATTGCAGCCTCCCTGTTCAGTCCCTTAACCCTGAGGTGACAATGACCTCGTCCCATGTCTTTCTCGGTCTACCCCTCATAACCCTACCCTCAATATTAACGCTTCTTACCTTCCTCACCCAATTATCATCCCCCATCCTCTCCACGTGCCCAAACCATCTCAATCTACCTCTCCTCATCACAACACCAATACATTCCAGTCCCATTTTACCTCTCAACTCTTCCATCGTAAACCCAGCCCCCCCCAGGCTTTGGAAGCAGGGACACATTACACATCCACCTAATCATTGTCATTTCTGTACATCTGAGCCTGCGAATATCCTCCTCCTTTACTGCCCAGGTCTCACTACCATACAGCATTACACTTCTAACACATGCTGCTTGCAGAGACCCATTAGCTCGGAGGGATAGTCCTTTCAATGTCAGGAGAGGCAAGAGCTCCCTGAACTTCTTCCAACCACTTCTCACTCCAGCCCCACCTCCAGCACACAACATGTCTCCCAAATAACAAAACTCTTCCACTCAAGAGATTCACCAGCAAGTTTAACCCGTTCACGCCTGACAATCTCCATCTGCTCTCCCCGACACACCGCACACATAAAATCAGCTTTATCTCACAGTCTACCTCTGATACCACTACATCTCTTGTGCACCCATTTATCACTAACACTGCACAAGATGGAATTACATCCCATGCCCTTGTGGCAAATTGTACATGGCCACTCTCCCTCGTCTTTGACAGTATTGTCACCAACCCTAGATACCATCACTTTTGTTTTATCTGCATTTACCCTTAAGTCCTTGTTCCCCATACCATCTCTCCACTTCCTAAACCTTTCCTCCGCCTCCCTTTCGTTCTCTGCAGTCAGCACCAAGTTATCAGCATACAACATCTCCCACGGGAGTCCGTTTCTGAAGTCACGTGAGAGGGCTTCAGGTACCACGATAAACAACATGGGACTCAAAACTGACCCCTGATGCACACCAATGTTCACGGAAAACTCATCACTCAAATCTCCATTCACTCTTACCTGGGTGTGAGCACCCACATACATAGCCCTAACCACCCTAACCAGCCACTCCTCCAAGCCAAGCTTTCTTATTGCCCACTTCACCACCTTTCTAAGGACTCTGTCAAAGGCCTTTTCCAAATCAACAAAAACAAAATACAGATCCCTTTTCTTCCCAGTATATTTTTCCTGAAGCTGTTGAGCAATGAATATGGCATCAGTGGTCCCCCTACCTGGCATAAACCCAAACTGCATCTCATTTATATTCACTCTTTCTCTAATCATACCTTCTAAAACTCTCTCCATTACCTTCATTATCTAACCTAAAAGCTTTATACCTCTATAATTTCCTCTTTCCAGGGCATCACCCTTCCCTTTATACACATTTACAATTACACTCTTCAGCCAATCATCTGGGACAACACACTCATAAATAATCATATTTATCAGGTCAGTGACTAACCTCACCCCTATATCTCCTGAGGCCTTCAGCATTTCGGCAGTCAACCTAGACACATCTGCTGCCTTCCCCACCTTCATCATGCCTATTGCCTCACTCACAATAGCATCATCAGTCAAAGGCCAAGGGCCAAACACTGGATCTGCTGGCTCTAAATCTTCCCTGTCCCAGTCAAACTCCTCATTCAGCAACTAGCTATAATGCTCTCTCCATGCATCTTTAATATCCTCACTGTTCACCACTACCCTTCCTTCATCATTCTTCACACACTGCTTACCTATAATATCCCGATTATCCCTCTTCATCTGATTTGCCACCTTAGTATCATATTTTTCCTTTTCCCATGATTTAGGTTATCAAGTAAAAGTCTCTGTGACTCAGACTTTGCCCTGTGAACCTCTCTTCTAGCCCTACACTTGACAGCCAAGTATTCCTTCTCTATACCACCCTTCTTCCATTCCCGGAAAAGCCTTCTTTTCTCCTTAACTGCAGCTTCTACACCCTCATCCCACCACCAAGTTTCATTATGTCTTGGTGGTCCTCTTGTCCAACTGCATATTACATCAGTAACTCTCAAGAGATTGTTCTTGAGGGCTCTGTACTGTTCATTAACACCTCTGTCTACGGCTCCCTGTTCAGCCACCACTCTCCTCATCTTGCTATAGAAGTCATCTCTACCAGTTGAATTTCCTTATGTCTTCATTGCTGCTGTTTTTATGTAATTTTTTGCAGTGTCCTCTTGCTGATGCTTCCTCATAGATTATGTATTCATTTATGTCTATTTTTTCTTCCCCTGAGATGGATTTATATAACATAATCATGGCTCCTCTTTTCCCTCTCTCCTGTAGTGTTCGTGGATTTAGCTTTTCTAGTCTTTCTTCATAGCTTAGATCCCTTGAGCTTCATACCCATCTTGTAGCTGCCCTTTGCTCTCTTTCAATATTATCTATGTGTTTTTTGAGATGAGGATTCCAGACTACTGATGCATAGTCCAGGGTTTGTCTGATGAATGATGTTGTTATCTTTCTCAGCATGTCTTCATTTATATACTGTATATGAATGCTATTCTCTTATTAGCAAGCAATGTATGCATGTTATATACCTTCTTATTGATGTGGTCAGCTGGAGATAGTCTGTTCTGACAGTGACTCCTAGGTCCTTCTCCCTTTCTGATTATGTATGGTTGATCTTCCTAACTTATAAGCCCAGTGTGGTCGTTTCTCACTTTTACTAAACTTAATTACACGACACTTGTCCACATTAAATTCCATTTGCTATTTATTGCTCCATTCATGAAGCATATTTAATTCTTCTTGTAGCTCTTTGGAAGAATCTGTGTTAGTAAATTTCCTTTGTATTTTTGCATCATCCGCAAACACATTTAGATAGCTTCTATTTCCATTGTTAATGTCTGTGTCATTTATATGTACTAAAAACATAATTGGTGCCAGAACTGAGCCCTGTGGAACTCCGCTAATCACTTCCCTTCATGATGAGTAATTTCCCCATAGTACTGTTCTCATTTCCCTTTTTCTGAAAATATTCTGCATCCAACAGTACAAATTGCCTTTGATACCTCCTTGATGGTACAGTCTCCATAAAAGTCTTTGGTGTGGTACTCTGTCAAATACTTTCTTGAAATCTAAATAGATACTGTCCACCCATCCTTCTCTTTTCTGTGATGTTTCTATAACTCTATCATAGTAGCTTAACAGATGAGTAACACATGATTTTCCCTTTCTAAAACCGAACTCCCTTTCTGTTATCATACTTTGTTCTAGATGGTTTACCCAAAGTTTTCTTATTAGCATTTCTAGTAACTTACAACACCGGTCAGTGATACTGGTCGGGAATTGAGTGGATTCTGTCTATTCCCTTTCTTGAATAGGGGAACAATGTTTGCTTTCTTCCAAATACCAGTATCAGGTAGTTTACCTTGACCTAAGGATTCCATGAATATTAAATTCAGTGGTCTGCTTAAATCTTCTGCACATTCATGTAACACCCAACCTGAAATTTTGTCTGGACCATTTGCTTTTCCATTTTCTGATTCACTTAACCCTTCCTGTACTTCTTTTTCTGATATTTATTTATCTGGTAATACATGTGGGCATACATGTTCCATATCACCTCTTTCAAAATTATTTTCTTTTGTAAAAACTGTTTGGAAGTTTTTATGTAATGTTTCACAAATATCTTTCTCTTGTGTATAGATGATCCCGTCATCTGTAATCTATCTATCTATCTATCTATCTATCTATCTATCTATAGCCCGACGCCCTAATCCCGCAAAGGGTGGCCGCAGACAAAACGCCTCCAAGTCACTCTGTCACCCACCATTTGACTCCCCTCCCCCCAGCTGTAATCAACTATGTTTTATCTTTAACTTTGGTTTTGCTTTGTATGTGGCTGTAAAATAGCTTAGGTTGATCATTACTTTTATTCATAATGTGTGTGTGTGTGTGTGTGTGTGTGTGTGTGTGTGTGTGTGTGTATTTACCTATTTGTAGTATACAGGAATTGAGCAGTGCTCATATTGTCCTGTCTCCATATCGACATTTATCAAGTCTACCTTTACACACATGAATGCTTTTCTCATGCACCACCTCTCTGTCTAAGTCGTTCCAAATATTTAAGTATTTACCTAATATATCTAATTGTGATATACACGGAATGTACTATGCTCGTGGGTTTCCGTTTGTTTCTCAATAAGTCAAATTTAGCATTAAACTCGTTTAAGTTTTTAGACTGGACGATCTCTTTGCCCAGGCTATTCCATAAGTCTATACTTCTGCAAGGAGAGCTATATTTCTTGATATCCTTCAAGCAGCTTGACTTTTTCAATTTCATTCCGTGTCCTCTTGTTGCTCTCTTATCCCATAAAAACAGATCTTCTCGGTCAATTTTATCTACTCCCACCATGGTCCTGAACACTGCAGTCATGTCTCCCCTCTTTCTCCTTTCCTCTAAGAAAGGCAAATCCAGCTTTTCCAGCCTCTCTCTGTATGACAGGTCTGCCAGACAGGGGACCATCTTGGTTGCTGTTCTTTGTATTCTCTCAATCTTGTTTATATCTTTCTTTTTGTGTGGGGACCACACTTCTGCTGCATATTCTAACCTGGGGCGGATCATGGCCACTATCAATTTTTTCATCATCTTCTCCTCCATATAATGAAATGCTACTCTTATGTTAGTCAAGAGTTTATAAGTCTCTCCAACTATTTTGTTAATGTGCTTTTCTGGTGACAAACTATCTTGGACCAGCACTCCCAAATCTTTCTCTTCTCTCCTTTTTGTGATTAATTCATTACCCAACATATAATTCAGTGATGGCCTCCTGGTACTTTTACCCATTTCCAATATTTTACATTTCTTTACATTAAATTTCATTTCCCACGTCCGGCTCCAATCGTGTATCCTATCCAAATCTTCCTGCAGTATTTTACAATCCTCCTCAACCTCTGCCTTCCTCAAGATCTTTACATCATTAGCAAACAGACTTGCATAACTGTTCACTCCATCTACCAAATCATTTACGTAAATCAGGAACATTACTGGCGCCAACACCGAGCCTTGAGGGACTCCACTTGTTACTTCCCTCCATCCAGACATCCTATCCTTTATTACTGTCCTCATTTGTCTGTCTCTCAAAAAGTCTCTCATCCATTCCAGAAGTTTCCCCTTCAGTCCTCCTATATATTCTAGTTTCCACATTAGTTTCTTATGAGATACCTTGTCAAAGGCCTTCTCTAAGTCTAAGTACACACAATCCACCCAACCATCTCTCTCCTGTACCACATCAATCGCTCTTGAGTAAAAGCTTAACAAATTAGAAACACATGACCTTCCACTTCTGAATCCAAACTGACATTCAGCCAAAATATTCATCTCTTCCAGATATTTTATCCATCTGTATTTCAGGATTCTCTCACACAATTTTGCGACCATGCTGGTTAGAGACACTGGTCTATAATTCAGGGGTTCTTCCCTGTTTCCTCCCTTGTAAATTGGTACCACAGTTGCCCTCTTATATTCTTGTGGCACTTTCCCCTCTTCCAGTGAGCATACGATTAAACTTTGAATTTTATCCACCAGTTGTTCTCTGCATTCCTCTGTACCCAATTAGAAATTCCATCAGGTCCTGGGGCTTTCCTTACATCTTGAGTTTCCAGTAATTTATACACTTCCTGTACCTCCACTTTTATATCTTTTATGACCGGAACATTTCTAATCACTCCCTCCCCTTCCACAAGCTCCTTTTCTTTAGTGAAAACTGACTGGAAACGTTTGTTCATTATTTCTGCTTGCATTGCCGCATCCTTATAGACCTCTCCTTCTACTTTCAGTTAGGTGATTCCTTCCTTTTGTTTCAGTTTGCCATTAACAAATCTATAAAACAATTTGGGTCATCCTTGCATTTGTCTATTATACCTTTTTCAAAATTCCTTTCTTCTTCTCTACATATTCTTGTGTATTCATTTCTTGTTCTTTTATATACTTCCTTTGTTCTGTTGTTACCTCTCTTTCTCCAATTGTTCCACGCCTTATCTCTCTCTTTTTTTGCTATCATACACCTTAAATTAAACCACTCCTTTTTCCTGTTTTCTTTCCCACTTACTCTTGGTACAAATTTTTCCACTCCCAAATTATAGAGGTCTAGAAAGATATCCCACTTCCTCTGTATCTCTCTTGTTTCTCTGAATTTTCTCCAATCTGCATTTTCAAAAAAAGTTTCTCAATCCTGTAAAATTTGCTTTCCCAAAGTTGTATCTTCTCTGTCTATGAAGCTTGTCTCTTGGCTCGACGTTCCCTATCAACATGTGGAACTCAATGACCACATGATCACTTTTCCTAAAGGACAGAGATATTTCAATGATTCTATTACATCGGGTTCGTTGGTAAACAGTAAATCTAACCTTGCTGGTGTGTCCTCACCTCGAAACCGTGTCTCTTCTTTGACCCATTGCATCATCACATTGTTCATTATTATATTTAATAACATAGTGCTCCATGAATCCTCGCCGCCTCCCGAGTACCATTCCTCCCAGTTCACCTCTTTACAGTTAAAGTCGCCCACCAAAATTATATTATTGCTTTTCTCAGTTATTTTTTGTAAATAGCTAGCCATATCTGACAACATCTCATGGTATTCGTCATCCTTCCATGCTCTCGTCTTTGGGGGAACATACACTACCTTCATATCTCTCTTAACATTCTCTCCAGTTTCTAATTTCATATATATCACTTCAGCCCTGCCTTCTCCCATTTCCACAGTATCTACATTTATGTTGTTCTTCACTGCTATCATCACTCCTCCTCCCGTTTTTTCTTTTCTGTCTTTTCTCCACAGTTTGCATTTACCATCTCCCAAATGAACATCAATATCTTCTCTTAATTTGGTCTCTACAAAGCACATGACATCAGGTTCATGATCTCTCAAGAAATCGTTAATTTTAATCCTTGTCGTTATGAAACCATCAGCGTTAGTATATATCACCTTCAAATTATTTGACGTTTTTAACCCCTTAACCACGGGGCATCACTTCGTGATGCTTGGGAGCAAGGGATCATACCGCGGGGCGTCGCTTTTGTGATTCTGTGTTATTTTGAATTTACCCGGGCTTCCAAGTGGGGGCTTGTATCATCTATCAGTACTGCCAATGTCCAGCATTAGTCAGCACTCCTAATCTCATCTGTACTCCCATCCATTGTTGACAATTTAGCCATTTCTCCCCGTTCTTGACTCCCCTCCCTACTCCCCCTCCATTACCCTATCCTCTCGCCTGCCCGGCCGTGCTACGCTAAGTAAATCTTCCTTGGAATTTTTCACTGATTTCATCCATTGAAATAAGCCCTATGCCCTATTCTTATACCAAATAATACTGTATATACAAGAAAGAAATAAGGTAAGTGAGAGTGCCATACACCTGGAATTGGCTAATTATCACCTGACAACACCTCACGTGCACTCGTTCGCTAATTTTCGCTGTTTTTTTCCCCCTTGAAATATGCCGTATAATCTATTTTCGTAATAAATATACATATAAGGAGGCAAAGGAGAATCCTAAGTGATATTTACATTCACCTGGAACTACCTAATTTATAATGTATTGTCTAGATTTCCTGCCAATCATTTCAGTGCTATACATAGCTGTTTCAAGAGCTAACGTTGGTAGCACTGAATATCCCCTAAGTAGACCTCCACTCGGCCCTCCCTTATTAGTTTACTCTCATCTTCCGAAGTGGGGGTACATCTGTTTCCTCTTGGTGACTTCAGGGACTTTTTCACCCCCATGCAAAGGGCCCCGTGACCTTTACCCCCTACTAAACCTCATGTGGAAAGAGGTAAAGGGCTGACAATTGATAAAAGAGTGACTACGATCTTTCTATTGAGTAAAACAGTGCAAGTGGAATTGTAAATAATGTGTAAACAGCAAGTGAAAGTAATGAATGTAAATATACATGAACAGTGGAAAATAGTTTTATAAGTTACTTCAAGTGACAGTGCATAACACAGTGTAAATAAAATAGAAATGTAAATAAAGTAAATAAAATAGAGAACGTAAATAGAAATGTAAATGAGTAGTATTATAAGAATACGAGTATATACCCTAGGAGTAATGAAAGTGAAAGTTTCATTCTAGCATGTCTGAATACTGTGAGTTATGAGAGTGAAGATGAAAGTGACATTCACTCTTAATGCTAGTATACAGTGAATGCTACGTACAGTACTGTATTTTACTGAAAGAAATTGAATCCCTACAGTGACAATAAACTAATACTACTGAAGGAAACTTATAGATAAAGACTGTAGATATATATAAGTGTTATATAGTAATAGAAATATAAAGTGTGAAGGGTTTTATGAATAATAAATGACAGAGTACCAATAGCGAACTAGCGCATAATTAATTTTCATTGCTCATAATTTTCATTGCTTTCACAGTGGGTTTTTTTTTGGAGTATGGATCCCAAACTACTTGAAAATCATAGAGTAGTGTTTATAGTGTTAATATCTGGCTGTGGTAATCATATTACGGGTTGTCAGGAAGTGTAAAGTGGAGACTTCGTTACCCAAATTCAGAGGTCTCCACAAGTCCTACGGTAACTGACGAAGGCTCAACAAACATTCCAGGAGAAAGCTGAAGGTATGTGCCATAAGCGTATGTAATTTTAATATTCTAGGACTAATAACTGATTTTTGGCAAATATTTTTTGAGAGTCTGTCGGAGCCCGAATAACCCCGCGGCACACGCAAAACATCGGTAAACATGCCCGCAGTGTAGGGGTTAATACCCTCTTCTCTCCTACTGTCTGTCCGTACCACTTCCTCAACTTCTGATCTTTCACAGCCACCCCCCTTAGTTTCCTTCACTTCTATTTCCTTAAATACCACTTCCTTACTTTCATATCCATTACTCTCTAAAAAAGAGTATTACATTCTTCCTCTGTCCTCTTATCATTTTTTTCCTTTACTTCTTCCTTCAATGATTTTAAAACTTCTCTTTCTTCTTCATTCAAATCTTTTCTTATTATTATCATATTTTCCATCCCTGCCTCTTTGCTTAATATCCAGGTCACTTTAAGTATCTCATTTATTACACTTTCTGATGTAAACTTGACTCTCATTGGTCTTGTTGCCCCTTTCTTATAAGGCCCTATCCTCCTTACTTCCTCAATTTCTTTTACCCACTTGTCTCCTTCGGGGTCAATCTTGCCTAATATTCCTCTCACCAGGTTCGTGTCTCTCTCGAGTCTTACGAACCTAACCTTTTCTTCCTCTTCCCTGTTTCCAAATATTACCACACATCTGTTCCTTTCTACAGTTTCTCTCACTATTTTCTCTTTTCTTCAGTATTTTCACCACATTTTCTTCCATTTTTTTCTTGTTCATTTCCCTTTCTTCCTGGATGATTTCTCTTAAGCTGACCACTTCTTTCTGTTCTTCTTCTACATGTGCCCACTTTGCCTTATGTTCTTCTAATACACTACTCACCTTCTCCGTTTTATTAGTACTCTCTTCTAGTTTCCTCCTCAATTTGACATTTTCCCGCTTCAGATTTCTAATTTCTTCATTGGCTGTTTCATTGGACTGGATCAGACTCTGTATGGTAGTCTCCGTATTTTCAGACACATCCTTTATCACTAGATTCTCTACTTTCTTTTCAAGTTCACTAATCCTCATAATTAATGTTTTAACTAGGTCCATGACATTGGTATTTCTATCAAATCCTTGAAATTCGAGTCCCTCATTGTTTACATTTTCAGCCATGTTTGATGTTGGTTAAAGTACCAAAACAGCTCTTACCGAAAAATACTACAAACATTCATGTATACTCTAGCCAATAAATCTTTACATTTTGGGTAGTCTATTAACTTTCATTATTTTAAATTTAAAACAAGACCTTAGGAGACAGGACAGACAAAATTCCTGAAACTACTTAAGGTTAGCAGCGATGGCTGGGACGTCTGCTCTCTCTGGCTGTTCGTTCGTGTGTGTGTGTGTGTGTGTGTGTGTGTGTGTGTGTGTGTGTGTGTGTGAGAGAGAGAGAGAGAGAGAGAGAGTGCGTTTCACCCCTCTCTCATATCCCCAGTTAGGAGTAATCCAGAGGTCGTGGTGTATATATAACGGAAATTTATTTGGAAAAGACAACCACGGGTCCAACGGGTTCTTTACCGGCCCTTCAGTTTGCCACTGAGCCCATGGAGGTTGATGGATCCAGCAACAGACTTTGCTTGCTATGCAGTTTTTGAAATCAGCTGATACATGCACTATTGGTCACCTACACAAGTTTAAGATATTGTGAATGTATGGTTATATATATAGGGTTACAAGGTATGGCTACATAGCATGGTTACAGTTGCATAGTATGGTTACGAGAGAGAGAGAGAGGGAGGGAGAGAATATTATCAATCATAAATCATTTTTGTATTTTCAGGTTGAACATTACCGAGTTATATTGAAGGGTGACAAGATGACTATAGATGAAGAGGAGTATTTTGAACATCTAACAAAGCTTGTGGAGGTAGGTGCAGATGTTTAACAATTGACTCTCTCTTTTATGAATATATAGGATACTTAGTAAGGGCTGGATGATGGGCCACTGATGTGATCCTCTACCATTACATTCCTGATGCCATAAGTCTGTATCCTAGGACAGGGTTGTAAACACTTCTTATTTATAATTAGACTGCATCCTTTTATAGAAGGTTCTTCTTATAATCCACTTTTATTGATATACTTTCATTATTAGTTCAAAGTAAATAATAATAATAATCTATCCATCCATCATCCAATCCTACATTGCCCCATGAGGAGCTTAGGAGCCTGGGGCTAGGCAGTTGGTCCTGACATTTAAGATGAGAGTGATAATAATAATAATAATAATAATAATAATAATAATAATAATAAAAATAATAATAGTAATAATAATACAAGGTCTGTTCAAAAAGTATCTGACTCTAGGCTCCAAAAAACTACAAAGCTAACCTGTTGAGCTAGGACACAAATCCCCCTCAAAGTCGGCCCCGTCTGACTAGCCCAGTGTTCTTTTCACTGCCTGAAACATTTTGCAAAGTTGGTTTTCAGTATCTCCTGCAGGTGCTTCATTGCACATGTCATGATCTCTTTGCTCAGGTGAATGTTGCTTAAGACATGTTGGGGTGTGCAAATCGCTATCCAGACTTTCTGAAGACTGTTATCACTGGAGGTGAGACTTTGGTGTACGGGTACGACCCAGAAACCCAAGCTCAGTCAACCCAGTGGAAACATACAGGGTCTCCTCAGCGTGTGTAGGGGGACGACCCAGAAACCCAAGCTCAGTTGTCCCAGTGGAAGCATGCAGGGTCTCCTCATCTATAAAAAACACAACAGGTCCACAGCAAGGAGAAATGCATGTTAACTTTTTTTTTTCTTTTACTACCGTGGTGTTATGCATCATGAATACACACCAGGTGAGACGGTCAACAAACATTTCTGTCTCAGTGTTATCCTCCATCTTCATGATGCAGTTCAGTGAAAGAGACCAGACCTTTGGAATGCGACAACTTGGAAGCTGCACTATGACAATGCCCCTGCTTATCATTCTCAACTGATTCAGAAATTTTGGGCCAAGCATAACATCCCACAGTTCCAGCAGGCTCCCTACCCACCAGACATGGCTCTGTGTGACTTTTGGTTCTTCCCGAAACTTTAAACTCCACTGAAGGGTTTACCGATTGGAGATAAGAGAAGAAAAGATCATGGCGAATGCAACAGAGCACCTGCAGGAGATACCCAAAACCTACTTTGAAAAATGTTTCAGGCAGTGGAAAGAATGCTGGGCTACATGTGTCAAGTCAAAAAAGGCCTACTTTGAGGGGGGGATTAGTGTCCTAGCTCAACAGGTTAGGTATTTATTTATTTAGAGCCTAAGATCAGATACTTTCTGAACAGACCTTGTAATAATAATAATCATTTCCTCTTCTGTTTCTTAAAAGTGCCAATACTTCTTAGGAAATTCACTAGCACTCAACACTCATACACTTTTACAGTTACAAGAGTTATGACATCACTCATATACAAAACTGATTTCACCAGCTAAAGGGAAGAAAAAAGAAAGGGGGGACTAATTAACCCTATATTCATCCATCACAACACCTCTCCCCAGATTGTAGCTTCTCAGAAAGAGAAAGGCTTTGAGTTGCCCTTTAAAAGATTCAGCAAGTCATTTGCCTCATGAATAATGGCAATGTATTATATAACTTAGCAGCTGTATAGGGTAAAGACCAGTCAGTGAAAGGCGACTGATGAACAGTTGCAGGTTCATCAAGGTGCAAGGAATCAGCTTCACTTTTATAACGTCACACCTGGGCATGTCAGCTGAAGTTTTAACACTTCAGCAAGATATCTTGGTTTGCCAGACTTAAGAACCTTGAAAGTAATAAGGTACAATTTGGTTTGCCAGACTTAAGAACCTTGAAAGTAACAAGGTATATTTTAATTTCAGTTCTAGCCTTTATTGGCAACCAGTGCAACTCTGTTAGAAATAAGGTGGTCGTGGTTCTTGGAGGGAGACCAAAGATAAGCCTTGCTGCTTTATTCAACACAGATTGAACCTTCATTAATAGATTATTCAGGAAGCCAGTCTGTAACGAATTACAATAATCGATATGATACAAGTCCATAGCATGGGCCAGTGTTATGAGGCAACGTATATGCAGCAGCTGTCTCACAGAGTACAGGATTCTGATGTGCAGGTTACACCCTCTCACAGTTTGGTTAGTATGTTCTTTATAGTTTACTTTTTAATGAAAATATACACCCAAGTTCCAGTTGAAACTAGCAGGATGGAGTTATGACTTGCCAGTCTTCAGGGTCAGGATATTAGTGTCATTATCCCTTTTGTTTCCTCTGATAATGATGATTTCTGTTTTACCATCATTCAGCTTAAATCTCCTCTTTGCCATCCAGATTTTAATATCAGTCGTCAGGGATTCCACTTTGTTCTCGGTATCTTAAATATGTTACTGTAATGTGAAGCCGAGTGTCATTAGCATGAAAATACCAGGAATGGGACATATCCTGTGCATCAAGTAGAGATAACAAACTACTCTTATAACTGTAAATAAAATGGACCTAAAGCAGATCCAGGAGAAACACCAAACTGAAGGGAAACTGCGTTCGAGTAAGTGTTGTTCACAGCTTCTCTCTGAGAGCTGTCAGACAGATACAACTTAAGGAGTGAAAGACCATTATGACAGACTATAAAACTGCAAGTCATGTAGCAGTAGTTTGTGATCTGCTGTGTTGAAAGCCACAGACAGACCCAACAGAACCAAAAAAGAGGACATCAGGCTGCAGATGTTCAGAACCATATCATCCTGAATCTTTGTTAATGCAGTTTCATTTGAGTGGTATTTCTGGTATTCCTACTGAACGGGAGGAACAGTTCAGTTTCGTTCCAGTAATGATACGAATTAATCTACAGTAATTCCTCGTATTTGGAGGCATTTTACTTCGATGCCTCGTGTTTCGCGCAAGAAAAAAGTTTCCAAGTAGTCTCACACTTCGCTGATTTCCCTACATTTCGCTGTTCCCAGCCAGCAGCCGATGGCGACAGAGTTACCTCAACCACTATAGCACACGGGTGGAAGAAACTTCCCTCACCTGACTGTGGATGGTGAGCGGCAGAGGGAAGACGACACTCTGGCGGCCTCTGTGGAAGCTATCAGAAACACAAGCCAAGATGCATCAGAGGTGGATGAAATGGCTGTAAGACAACACTTGACACAGTACAACCTAGACTCAGGTGTGGTAGACATAACAGAGGAAGAGATGAACTCTAGTGAAGAGAAGAACGAAAAGGCCAGAGCACACTGCATTGGGCAAGATGAGCAAGCAGAGATTTTCCTAGACCCTGTCCACCATAACCGACATGGCAACCACCTTCGATGCATACACCAGGACTATGCCTGAGGCTACCAGCATCCTATCGACCTTGACTGATCTGAAGTCTCAAGTGATGGCCGTCTACAACAGAAACATACAGGAGCAGAGACAAGCCTGGATTACATGATATTTTCAGGAGAGAGAATTTGGCTGCTATTCTGCAAGACTTGGACGTGCCAGCAGGGGTGGATGAAGGAGGAGAAGTGGACAGAGAGGAAGTGGAGGTGCTGGAGCCTGAGTTTGGCTTTGAGGGCTTCGGCCTAGGTGTTGGGGCTTCCCTGGAGAGGCCCATGTCACCTAGTAACTAGCCCATCTACTCAACACATCTTCACTTGCCACTCAAGCCAGTCTTCACTTTATTTCTGTTAAGGATTTTTGGTGTTGCAGCTCTTTATAACAGCTTTAATGTCTTTTCAGGTACATGTTTATTGTGTTATGCTGTTTTAGCACTAGTAAACACTCTTTATTTCATTTTGGGTAGGCCTGATTGGTGTTATAGTACTTTATGATAGGGTAAGTACATGTCCCACCGGAACGCTCCTTTATTTTTCCCATTGATTCTTAACTTCTCACTTTGACATTTCACATTTTATGCGGTTTTGGCGGGACATCCAAGTAGCAAAAAACGAGGAGTTACTGTAGTATAGCTCGCTCAACAATCGTGGGCAAAAGTGACAGTTTGGAGATGGGACAACAGTTTAACATACTCTCAACAATTGAGACTAAACTTGTTAAGTAGGGGTCAGTTCTGACCGTTTCTCGGACTGTAGTAAGTTGCCTTATAAGAAGCATCTGTTGACTAATTTACAGATGAAGTCTTCTGCATGTTTGTACACATTATGTTTTATTAAGATCTCTGTTATAACATTTAACTTACATCCAATGGATGAAGTGATAAAAGCACATGGTCTCTTGTGCACTGTTATTGGAATTTAACTGAGTATTCCTTACTGAGAGAAGCATAATTCATTTTATGTGCAAGATGTCTTAGGAGTCAAGCATAAAATGAAGTTGGAAATCAGTTGGAAATCAGATACAGAAGTTGGTTTGCCATTTATATTCTTCTGACCGATAAGATTATTCATAACAGTTGGCAGCATTTTTTGTTCTTGTTTCTTCTACAGCATAAATCAACTTTATCATGCTTTTCCTTTGCCATTTGGCTCATTACAGTATGGTGCCTTTGGATCATCAGCCCTTCTCACCAAGCATAACACAAACGAAGCTGTTTGGTCTAATAAAAGCGCCATTCATGTTCTGCTTTCCTGCATTGTCTATGCAAAGAAATGATGGATTGACCATACCACAGAGAATTATCATGTACAGTGATTGTTTTATGACTTTTCTGGATAATGATGATCAAAGTTAGACCTATGCTCATTATTACATAAATTCACCAGATCATTTAATGGTGAATACAGTATTCCTGAAGTTTCTAAGCCCGATACTCCTTGTATAGAAAGGGGGTTTGGGAATTTCAAACTCGAAAGTAATCATAGCATGGTCAGTGTAGTTGCCTGCACTCTTGGAGGGGGAAACGGGGTAATGAAACCCGTCCAGCTGGACTTGACTATTTATTCGGTCATACCTGGAATTGCAATTTTACTCTTTCAGTATGTTATAATGGCATCACTCATCACTGTTATAAACACTAGGTTATACACAGAATTACAATTCATCCCCAATATTCTATGCTATAACGCAGTTTACTTTGTATACACATATCACTTTAAATTCTCATCCTCGTTTTCCTGCGTTTACAATCGGGTTATGTCATGACATCAACCACGTGCAGATTAATAAGTATTCTAAAGGTAAGCAAGGGCAACTCACATGTGGTGGGTCCATTTTCTGTTGTACAATATTAGTGTGTGGGTAGGGGGTGTGAGGTAGCAACACTAGTCCCTCACGAGCGTAGTATCCTAACTCAAATAGCACCTTCACAGGATAGTCGTGGAGTCGCACGTTGCGCGTGAACTCCACCCTTCGGATTATCTGCCTAAATAATCCACAGGATCACTGCTGCCTTGTCCTGCACTCATTCCAGCTACACACACGCTGAGCCACACTCACCCATAGCGTCTGTTTCAGGGCATGGTGTTCACTCTTATCTTCAAGCTAATGGATGTTATGCTTATGCGGCCGTACCGTACACATAAACATTGCGTCAGCATCCTTCCCCCCTTCTTTCTCTCTCTCTCTCTCTCTCTCTCTCTCTCTTTACCTTGTCAGATGTGGTAAGACCCCCTGTTGGTCGGTTATGACCAATACCATACCCTTTCACCCGCTGCTCCCTTCCAGCAGACACAGCTTGTTTGCAGGGCAGTTCAGGGTTTTGCATGCGGTTGTCCTGACCTCCACATGTCTCACCACACCATCCTCACCGGGATTCGCCTCTATCAGCCTTCCCAGAACCCAGTGATTATGGGGTACATTCCAATCTGTCACCAATACCAGGTCCCCCACTTGAAAATTACGCAGCCGCTTGAACTGTTTCTGGCATTGTCGTAAGGATGATAGGTACACCTTCAACCATCGCTTCCAGAACTGGTCCGTTAGGAACTGAGTGTGCTTCCAACTTTTCCGGTAGATGTCGCCTATAGGCTCTTTGGCTTTACCTCCTAACAAGCAGTGGGGTACCATTAGGGCTTAGAATATTCAGTGGGGTAAGCACTTCAAGGTCGCTGACATCGTTAGAGATCGGGGTGATGGGCCTCCCATTGACTATCTTCTCGACTTCACAGAAGAGCCTGTGGAGTCACTCGTCGTTCACGACTTGCGCGCCTCTTATCGCTTGCAAGACCTTCCTGACTGTCCGGATCTGTCGCTTCCAGACACTGCCTGTGTGCGATGCATGTGGGGGGTTGAACTCCCACTCAGTTCCCTTCCTTAACAATGCATTGTGGACCTTGTCGTCCTTTTCCCAGCTGAGGGCTGCAGCCCGGAGTTCCTTGTCTACTCTAATCATGTTTGTTCCATCGTCAGAACGAATTCGCTCTGGTATACCCCTCCTTGCTGAGAAGCATGTTATTGCATTGAGGAAACAATCAGCATCCAGTCCATCGAGAATCTCCAGATGTATGGCTCTCGAGTTCAGATAAATGAACAGACACCACCACCATTTCACCCATTTCCTACCCTGCTTTGCAGTGAATGGTCCAAAGCAATCCACTCCAGTATGCGTGAACTGCGCCTTCACCATGCATACCCTTTCGGCAGGGAGGTCAGCTTGTCTTTGCAGTGACTTCTTCCAATGGACTCGACGACAAATGTGACATCCTTTTAACACCAGATGGTGTGTCAGATACCAGGTCACATGAGGCCTTGTGTGAAGTTCATTATCGGGAACTGATTTGGCATAACCTTCGTCTAGCAGCAGCTGCATCTCCTCTGCATAGTGCCGGCATAAGGGTGGATCTCTGAGCAGCCTCTTCTTCAAGAAACTCTAACCTCCTCAATGCCATTAACCTGTTGTCTGGGAGCTTGGGTGGATTTCCTCTGAATGGTATAGGGAGTTGGTAGTGTTCCATCACCTTTGTTGCTGTGCCTGACCACAATTTCATCACCCTGCTGTCTTCAATGGATAGGCCATCTCCCTTCTTCAGATAACTTGCATCCAGTTCCCAAAACCATCGCACTTGCTCCTCCAATCATGTTTCCTGGGAGTTGCAGTCGACTACGGCCACTCATCCTACCTTATCTAGTCTGTCTTCCACCTCAGCACGCTGACGTACAGGTCCACTGACGGTCCATCCCAGCGGTTTCCTTATTGCAAAAGGTTCTCCACTATGCCCGGCCATGACCTCCAGAGGCATCATTGCTTGTGGTGCATCAAGACCAATCAGTAGTTGCACCTCACCTTCCTACGTGTTCAGTGGCTCTATTCCCACCAAATGACTTCATAATGCCATGTCCTGTACAGAGGCTACTGAGTCCTTCAGCACTGCAGGAAGTCGCTGAGTGACAATCACCCCAGGCAGTGATATCCTCTGGTTCGGTTTACGGGAATGCCTGCTGCTAACTACTAAGTCTGTATCCTCAGTTCGCTGCACCGTCTCCAGAGTTATAATGTCTAGTGTTACCCATATGGTTCTCCATGGTGCCCCTAGACTGCTTGCCAACTGGGTCGTACACAAGGGATGGTTGCTGCCAGAGTCCAAAAGTGCCCTCGTCTGGACCATAGCATCCGCTCCTTCACTAGCCACCTTTACCTCAACAATGGGCAACGCCACCTTGCGAAGCCGCCCATACATCCATGTTGTCCCTGTCGTGGCGGTGAGTCGTTTGTTCCCGCCCATGCCCCTTTCGAGCCTGGGCCTCTTAAGTGCCCCCTCGATGCCTGCCTCATCCCATTTGTCGGCCTATCCACAGGAAGCACTTCTCCTCTCCAGCTCTGCTCGTTGTACTCCCTGCTTGCTTCCATGCGCCCGTTCCCACTGAGTGTATCAATGATGATCATCTCTCGGCTTCATCTCATCCTCTATCTGCGTTTTTGCTCCGTCTCCCTTCCTGGGTTCCCCATGGTACCGGGACTCCTGCCTTTGCCTTCCTGGGCCAGTTCGGGTGTATCCATCACGAATGCTTCCCAGTACAACCCCCAATGTCACACCATACTGAGGCCCAGCATTCAGCTGCCGAGCGGGTATTGTTCAAGCAAACATAACAATATTTGAGGCGTTTGACTGCAGCCCTCCTTTCTTCCACACTCATGGCGCGGGATTTCTTGCATCCCTCCAGTGCGTGCAGCCCCCTGCACAGCCGACACGTCTCTCTCACTTGCAGAGTCGTCATCACCAATGGTGGCCAAGCCAATCACATGCCCGTCTGGATTCCTGTTAGCACCAACCTCAATGGCTCACTTGTTAGATGCTCCCCTTTCCTCAGTTCTCCTCCTCACACTTACTCTGTCTGCCTCCTCCAGAATAAAGGTTTTCAACCATTTAATGTCAGGATAATACCTGTGTCGTTTATGGGCAAAGATTTTGTCCTTATGCCGCAGAAGTGCCTTCTCGGGTAACTGACACGACATTGTGTCCATCGAGCGAATGGTGTCCAACTCCCGTGATCTCCCGATGGTCTCTAGACTCAAAATACATGACCCCAACTCATCGGTGAATTTTCTAAGGCCACCTTCATCCTCATCTTTGATCATGGGCCCTTCAAGTATTCCTTCCACAATCTCTCGGACATACTGATGTCCATCTTCGTATCTGTCCTCCAATATGGCCATCACCTTCTTATAACCCTCTCTTGGGTCCAAATAGTTGCACATTTGTTTTCTGTTACTGAAAGGCCCTGCACGTGCTTGCATGAACATGTGCAGCTTATATTCCTCTGGGACTGCAGCCCTCCCAATGTGCCGTTCGAATGCACGGATGAACTCCCAGTACTCCCTCCGGCTATTTCCTTCAAAGGTTGGTAGTTGGGTCTGTGGCAACCTCTTGGTGGCAACCAATTCCTTCAAGCTGAAGGCTATCAGCTTGATGCTCATAGGGGTAGTGTGTGTCGGCTCTTCTGTTCCCCATCTAGTTGGTTTTGGGTTTTCTGACCTCTGCCACTCTGGCCCTTGCCCGCTAACTGTTGACTCTTCTTGATGTAAAGTCGTGGCCTCTTGTGTGCCCTTGCTCCCCCCGCTGGGGTTCCCTAGTCTTCCACATTTGTTTGTCTCCGGTGCCGTCGTTGTATCTCGGCCTCTTTGCCGGTCCTTCATGTACCACTACCATCTCTGGCTGTACCAGTGACCTCAAGCTCATTTCGTTCCTCCCTTCCATTCTCATCATGCTCTCCAACTGTGTCAGGTGATCATGGACTGCCTTGTTCTGTTCTTGCAGGGTTTGCAAAGCCGGTATGAGGACTCTCATGTATACGCTTTCGTGTGCCTCAATCTGTCTGCCTTTGACTGCTGGCCACTTCTCTAAGCATTCTTGCAGCCCAGATTCGGCCCTCTCCTCCTCCCTTTGTTCCATCATCACCCCCACAGCATCCGTCTCGTACTCCTCTCCCTCCGTTGTTTCCCTGGCCTCCACGACTATCCTTTGGGCTGTTCCATGGGTTATGTTCTCCCCATCATGTTCTGCCTGTTCCTTTCCCTCTGGGTTGTCCATGCTGATATGTTCCGCCTAGTATGTTATAGGTTGGGTTCCGCCCAGTATGTTATAGGTTGGGTTATGTCCGGTATGTTTAGGTTGGGTTCCGCCCGGTGTGTTATAGGTTGGGTTCCGCCCGGTATGTTATAGGTTGGGTTCCGCCCGGTATGTTATAGGTTGGGTTCCACCCGGTATGTTATAGGTTGGGTTTTGCCCGGTATGTTATAGGTTGGGTTCCGCCCGGTATGTTATAGGTTGGGTTCCGCCCGGTATGTTATAGGTTGGGTTCCGCCCGGTATGTTATAGGTTGGGTTCCGCCCGGTATGTTATAGGTTGGGTTCCACCCGGTATGTTGTAGGTTGGGTTCCGCCCGGTATGTTATAGGTTGGGTTCCGCCCGGTATGTTGTAGGTTGGGTTCCGCCCGGTATGTTTAGGTTGGGTTCCGCCCGGTATGTTGTAGGTTGGGTTCCGCCCGGTATGTTATAGGTTGGGTTCCGCCCGGTATGTTATAGGTTGGGTTCCGCCCGGTATGTTATAGGTTGGGTTCCGCCCGGTATGTTATAGGTTGGGTTCCGCCCGGTATGTTATAGGTTGGGTTCCGCCCGGTATGTTATAGGTTGGGTTCCGCCCGGTATGTTATAGGTTGGGTTCCGCCCGGTATGTTATAGGTTGGGTTCCGCCCGGTATGTTATAGGTTGGGTTCCGCCCGGTATGTTATAGGTTGGGTTCCGCCCGGTATGTTATAGGTTGGGTTCTGCCCGGTATGTTATAGGTTGGGTTCCTCCTGGTATGTTATAGGTTGGGTTCCCCCTGGTATGTTATAGGTTGGGTTCCGCCTTTTTTTTTTTTTTTTTTTTTTCCACACACTCATTCATGCAGTGTTTATCTCATCATTTACCCAAACAGCCAGACAGCGAGCACTGAGCTCAGCCTTTAAAGCACAGTGGTACACAAGAATCTTCTCTATGACAGCCCAGTATCAGTCACAACTCTTAATATCCAATGTACACTAATTAGTTTTAATTTACTTCTTTTTAGCATCTAAACGATGTCACGATATCAGTACCGACTTCCTGAATATTACACTCACATTCCTCACATTAAATGTGTCACAGTTATTTAACACTGTCTGGCACAGGCAGTAAACTCCTACCCCAGTACGTAAACTAATGCTGTATTTTCTTCACAATGAACCAGACATAGTGTATCGGCTCCCGGCTTTCAATCGCCTGGGTAAAGATGTTTATCAACACTCACATTCCTGCGGAGTCTACCCATTCACTATCCAAGATGTCCTGATTGGCGGCGGCGCCGATAGTAGGTAGGCTGCCTCCGTAGACTTTGGCACCGCCCATCGCTGTTGTCGGTCATGGTCGGGCCCGCTCCTCCCACCAGTGGACCCCAAGTATGACTGTAGCCGCCTGCACTCTTGGAGGGGGAAACGGAGTAATGAAACCCGCCCAGCTGGACTCGACTATTTATTCAGTCATACCTGGAATTGCAATTTTACCCTCTCAGTATGTTATAATGGCATCACTCATCATCATCATCATTGTTATAAACACTTGGTTATACATAGAATTACAATTCATCCTCAATATTCTATGTTAAGCCACAGTTTACTTCGTATACACATATCACTTTAAATTATCATCTTTATTTTCTTACGTTTACAATTGGGTTATGTCGTGACATTAACCACGTGCAGATTAATAAGTATTCTAAAGGTAAGCAAGGGCAACTCACTTGTAGTGGGTCCATTTTCTGTTGTACAATATTAGTATGTGGTAGGGGGGGTGAGGTAGCAACACTAGTCCCTCATGAGCGTAATAACCTCACTCGAATAGCCCCTTCACAGGATGGTCGTGGGGTTGCACATCACGCATGAACTCCACCCTTCAGAATATCTGTCTAAATAATCCACAGGATCACTGCTGCCCTTTCCTGCACTCATTCCGGCTACCCACACACTGACCCACACTCGACCATAGCGTCTATTTCAGGGCGTGGTGTTCGCTCTTATCTTCAAGCTAATGGATGTTATGCTTATGTGGCCGTACCATACACATAAACGTTGCATCAGCATCCTTCCTCCCTTTCTCTCTCTCTCTCTCTCTCTCTCTCTCTCTTTACCGCATCAGATGCGGTAAGAGTCAGAGATTGGGATCAGTTGAATCAACTTCCACAACCAACATGCAACTGCAACCATCAGGGAATATGGTCATATTGAGGGCATGTCCCAAGATGTGAGTTGATTGATACACGATTGAAAAATATATTCTTATCAGAGATTTCAAGACATTCCGAAGAAAAGGGTTTCAACTGTGTGCTGTCAGCCCAGTAATTGAAATCACCACAAATGATCAGTCCACCAAATTTAAAAGAAATTGCTTCTAGAAACTGACTAAATTTCTCTATAAAGCCATGGTCCATGCCAGGATGTCCTGGCTGATAAACAGTTGCAATTCAAATATTTTGCTGATGGAAATGAATTAATACTTCCATAAATTCAAACAGAGGTGGAATAAAATAAGAATTTTTGTAAGAAACATTCATTCAACTCAGAGACAAGTGGCCGCCCCTTACCAGATTGTGGTGTCTTGTGGAGGTTCATTCCATGTCAAGTGGACCAGTGGTCCCCACTTCACCATCTCATATTTTGCTCGGGTTTTGAACAGAGGTTGTGGTTGTTTCAGCAGGGCTACAACAAGGGTGGGTTCTTTGTCAGTGACAATGAGTGCCAAATTGTTTTCCCCATTTTGGGGTGCTTGCCATTCTGCGTTGGGGGCTCTGGCTGTCCTCAAGCTTTGGTTCCTGGATCAGTTTTTTGTGTGAATTCGAAGGGTCGCCGGGTCTCAGGAGTGTGCAGATTTTTTGCTTGAAATTTGCCAAAGTGGTAAAGAAATCCACTCACTTGATGTAGTGCTGCTCTTAGGTGTCTGCCCTTTCCTCTCCTCCCTCCATTCCTTCCTTCCTCTTCTGTCTTACTTCATTCTTTCCTCGTTCTTCTGTCTAGGGGTGACTTTACACTCCCTCTTTTGTCGTTCTTTCCTTCATTCTTTCCAATTCCTTCTGCCTATGGGTGACTCTACATTGAGTGACAAAACCGAATGGTTTCCTGTATACCAGGAAACTATTTACTATGCTGGATGGTAACCATATAACCAAATTTTGGCGCATGGTGGTTTAGTGGGTAATTGCGGCACTCCAGTTGGATTGAACCGGTGAAGATTTACTTCCAATGGGTGGTTGGGGTATATTGCTCACGTAATGTCACTTAGGGATGAGTGAGGCTGGTCACTCTCATCTTAAATGTCAGCACCAACTTGCCTAGCCCCGGTCTCTTACGCTTCTCACAGGGCAACGTAGGATTGGATGGTGAATGGATGGATGGCTGGTAAAGAAATTAGTTTTTGTCTACAGTATCCCATTTCCTTCACTCTTTTCTCTTCCTTCTGTCTATGGGTAGAGTGACAAGCCAAATGTTTTGCTGTTCACCAGGAAACCATTTACTATGCTGGGTGGTAACCATATAACCGAGTTATGGAGCCTGGTGGTTTAGTGAGTAATTAAGGTGCTCCAGTCAGATTGAGCTGATGCAGGTTTATATCCAAGGGATGGTTGGGGTTTATTGCTTACACAATACCACGCAGGGATGAGTGAGACTGGTCACTGTCATCTTAAATGTCAGGACCAACTTGCCTAGCCCTGGGCTCCTACACTCCTTGTGGGACAACACAGGATTAGTTGATAAGTGAATGAATGAAAAAAAAACATTCCTGTTCACCACAGACAAGATGAGTGCTACACTTCCTCCCAAAAGGTCAGCAGCAGGTCTGGGAACATTTATTATAGAATGTGTCTTAGGCAAAGCACTGAGAACAATATTAAAATCAGATTCATGCGACCAAGTTTCAGTCAGATCACAAAATGTCAAACTCATGCTGATTTAAAACTTAACTAATTTAATTTGTCCTATTTAGCGTGGAATTAATGTTTAGAAGACCAAGTTTTAGTTGACTCAATGGGGATTGTCTGTCTATCTATCTATCTATTGCCAGATGCCTCAATCCTGTTTGGTGTGGCCACAAACAAATCGCCTCCAAGTCGCCCTGTCCCCCGGCATTTCACTGCCCTGCTCCCAACTCACACCCCCCTCTCTCATATACCTCTCCACCCCATCCCTCCATCTCATCCTCAGCCTCCCCCTCCCTCTTCCCCCCTCCACCTCACTCACATACACTCTCTTCGTCAGTCTTTCACCCTCCATCCTCTCCACATGGCCAAACCACCTCAGTGTGTTCCTCATAACGCTTCCTATCACATCCACATCCACACCACAACGCTCCTTTATATCCTCATTTGTCAGTCTGTCTCTCCACGTGACTCCACAGGCTCCTCTCAAATAACTCATTTTCACTGCTCTCACTCTTGACTTGTGTCCTTCCAATAATGTCCAAGCTTCACTTCCGTTCGTTAGAGTTGGTGTCACAATACTGTCATGTAGTAACTTTTTCACTTCCATGCTCACTTCCCTGTTTCTTATCACTGCTTTCAAAGAACCAGCAACCTTTCTTCCCTGCTGTACCCTTTCAAGCACTTCACCCTCCAAACCTCCATCCTTACTCATCACACTACCCAAGTACTTAAACGTACTCACATTTTCCAATTCCTCACCATCCAACCTCGCTGTACATTCACTAACTTCACCTCTCTCAAAGACCATCACTTTACCCTTCCCTACATTCACCTTTAGATTCCTTTTCTTACACACTCTCACAAACTCATCCACCAAGCCTTGCAGCTCCCCTTCGTCTTCACTCAACAACACAGTATCATCTGCAAACAACAGTACAGGGAGTTTCCAAACACTATCCTCTCTCACCAGGGCCACTCCAACATCCACTACCCTACCTTGTACCTCTTTTATTACCCCAACCATGTACAGATTGAACAACCATGGAGACATGACACATCCCTGTTTCAAACCAACTTTCAAAGAGAAAAATTCATTTAGTTCACCATCCACACGCACTGCAGCCTTCGCACCATTGTACATACTTTTCACAGCATTCAACAACTTCCCATCTACTCCATATATTCTTAACACTTTCCACAATCCTTGTCTATCCACCCTGTCATATGCTTTCTCCAAATCCATGAAAGCCGCATACAACTTCTTTCCCTTCTCTAGAAACTTTTCCACTAAAGATCTAAGAATGAACATTTGATCTACACAACCTCTTCCCTTCCTAAAGCCTCCCTGTTCTTCTTCAACTAATTTCTCTGTTCATTCTCTAACTCTGTCTATAAGTATCCTACCATACACTTTTCCTATTATACTAAGAAGACAAATGCCCCTATGATTACCACACACTTTTTTTTCCCCATTTCCTTTGTACAAGGGAATAATTATACCTGACTTCCAATCCTCCGGGACTGTACCTTCCTCCCAGGCCAATCTGCACATCTTCCACATCCATTCTACTACTATCTCTCCCCCATGCTTCAGCATTTCACCACACACTCCATCAATTCCTGGTGCTTTCCCCGATTTAACTTTCTTCATTGCTTCCACAACTTCTATCCTACTGATTTCTTCCTGTCTTCTCACCTCCCTCCTTCTCCCAGCCATTCCCCCACCACTTATACTCGCATTACTTCCATCCTCTACGTTCAGCAATTCCTTAAAGTGTTCTCTCCGTCTGCTCACTTTTTCTCCCTTCTCCACTAGTAATCTACCATTTTTATCTTTCACTCCCCTGCTAACTTCACTTCCACCCTGTCTTACTCTTTTCACCTCTCTCCAGAACATTTTCTTACAGTCCCTCCACCTTACACTCAAATTCCTTCCAAATTCCTCATCCACTCTCTTCTTACTCTCTCTTACTAATCTTTTCACCTCTCTCTTTCTTTCCACATATAACTCTCTCTTCCGCCGCTCAACTTCTTCCACGCCCCTATTTCTCATCCATTCATTTTATGCTTTCTTCTTTTGTGCCACAGCCTGTTTCACCTCTTCAGTCCACCATGCTGTTCCTTGGTGTTTTCATTTAATCTATTCCTGTGGAAATCATAAGTGAACACCAGCTACTGGGTGCAAAGTGAGCCACTGACTGAGAATTATCATCAGCTTTTTGATACCTTATGGAAGAGAGGTTATGCATGTGGGGGAGTCTTTGTTACCACAGTCTTTAGATTTATGGGCTTCAGCATAAATACACATTTGCGTTCATCGCTCTTTATAACACACTTCTATGATGTGTGACCCAAGACCTTGACCGTGGTGGCTATGCTTAACCCAAATTCTGTGAAAGGCATAGCATCTTGTAAGACCTACAGATATATAATTGCAGTTGAGATATCTTTAAGATGGCACTTTTAGTGTCATTCTTAATTCTTGAAAAAAGAAGGTTGAGAGTAGAACCACTTTTTTCAAGGATCTTAATTTTACTCTACTTATCTAAAATGCTTGGAATTATGTGAAGGGCATCCAGAGAAAGAGAATGGCTTGTCACAGTCATCTTTGACAGCATTGTCTTTGGCTCAGTTACTTAGTAAATAGGATCAAAACCAAAACATTATTTCATTGCTGCACAGGCATTTGCCTTGGCTCACGCTGTGGGCAACAAAACCATAAGGGGCCCCTAATTTTGTTGCCTTACAGCTATAGAGGGAATAGACCTCTGTGCCCTCACCACATCCCCAGTAGCTGCAGACAACCTAGCCTTATAATTCTCAGTGCCATCGTTTGGCTTCAATACCAGTACAGTGTACTTAATGGCTATGATCTGTCTTGTCATGACTCAGATTTTTGGTGGGTTTGTCCCATTCCATCTGCATCTCCTTTAGTTCTTGTTTCAAGATACCAGCAAATGATGTCGAGGGTTCATAAGGAGTTGCCTCAGTAGTGTTGATCCTATCTTCCAGAGCTTTCACCCTCGAAGACATCCTCTGTAAAACTGTGAAGAGCACCTTTCCAAAGCACCTCGATCCATTTTGTAATCTCAGTCTCCATACCTGCTCCAGTGGTACCCACATCGCAGCTACCACGCTACCGTCAGATTTTGAGCCGCCTCTTTGATGTAAAACTACTATATATTTATTGCCCTCAGGCCCTTCACATTTATGTAATGCCAGTAACCACATTGCCCAGCAGTTCAGCGCCTGACATCGCAACAGACTTTCTGCATCCTGGGCACCAGATCTTTTCAGCCTAACCTAATGAGCTGCCTAGGTAGTCCCAGGCATCAGTAATATTAAAAGTACCAGACTCCAGAAAGAATGGATAGTGAAAACACACACACACACACACACACACACACACGAACGAGCAGCCGGAGAGAGCGGACGTCCCAGCCATCGCTCCTAACCTTAAGTAGTTTCAGGAATTTTGTCTGTCCTGTCTCCTAAGGTCTTGCCTTAAATTTAAAATAATGAAAGTTAATAGACTACCAAAAATGTAAAGATTTATTGGCTATAGTATACATGAATGTTTGTAGTTTTTTCGGTAACAGCTGTTTTGGTACTTTACATTAAACATGGCCGAAAATATAAACAATGAGGGACTCGAATTTCAAGGATTTGATGCTAATACCAATGTTATGGACCTGGTTAAAACATTAATTATGAGGATTAGTGAACTCGAAGAGAAAGTAGAGAATCTAGTGATAAAAGATGTGTCTGAAAATATGGAAACCACCATACAGAGTCTGATCCAGTCCAATGAAACAGCCAATGAAGAATTAGGAATTTGAAGCGGGAAAATGTTGAACTGAGGAGGAAACTAGAAGAGAGTACTAATAAAACGGAGAAGGTGAGTAATGTATTAGAAGAACATAAGGCAAAGTGGGCACACGTAGAAGAAGAACAGAAAGAAGTGGTCAATTTAAGAGAGATCATCCACGGCCATGCCACGTTGAGTACACCGCTTCCCGTCCGATAAGCGAAGTTAAGCAACGTTGGGTCTGGTTAGTACTTGGATGGGTGACCGCCTGGGAACACCAGATGCTGTTGGCATCCCTACGTGTCAAGTGGGGTTGGTGGAGGATTAGTGCCCCTCCCTGTAAAACAATTAACTCTAAGCCATTGACCACCCCGTTTGGGATACATGGCGTCTGGCGATGGATGGATGGATCCAGGAAGAAAGGGAAATGAACAAGAAAGAAATGGAAGAAAATGTAATGAAAATACTGAAGAAAAAAGAGAAAATAGTGAGAGAAACTGTAGAAAGGAACAGATGTGTGGTAATATTTGGAAACAGGGAAGAGGAAGAAAAGGTTAGGTTCGTAAGACTCGAGAGAGACACGAACATGGTGAGAGGAATATTAGGCAAGATTGACCCCGAAGGAGACAAGTGGGTAAAAGAAATTGAGGAAGTAAGGAGGATAGGGCCTTACAAGAAAGGGGAAACAAGACCAATGAGAGTCAAGTTTTCATCAGAAAGTGTAATAAATGAGATACTTAAAGTGACCTGGAAATTAAGCAAAGAGGCGGGAATGGAAAATATTATAATAAGAAAAGATCTGAATGAAGATGAAAGAAAAGTTTTAAAATCATTAAAGGAAGAAGTAAAGGAAAAAAATGATAAGAGGACAGAGGAAGAATGTAATACTTTTTTTTGGAGAGTATTGGATATGAAAGTAAGGAAATGGTATTTAAGGAAATAGAAGTGAAGGAAACTAAGGGGGATGGTTGTGAAAGATCAGAAGTTGAGGAAGTGGTACGGACAGAGAGTAGGAGAGAAGAGGGTATTAATAATGTCAAAAATAATTTGAAGGTGATATATACTAATGTTGATGGTTTCATATCGACAAGGATCGAAATTAATGATTTCTTGAGAGAACATGAACCTGATGTCATGTGCTTTGTAGAGACCAAATTAAGAGAAGATATTGATGTTCATTTGGGAGATGGTAAATACAAACTGTGGAGAAAAGACAGAAAAGAAAAAAAGGGAGGAGGAGTGATGATAGCAGTGAAGAACAACATAAATGTAGATACTGTGGAAATGGGAGAAGGCAGGGCTGAAGTGATATATATGAAATTAGAAACTGGAGAGAATGTTAAGAGAGATATGGCCGTAGTGTATGTTCCCCCAAAGACGAGAGCATGGAAGGATGACGAATACCATGAGATGTTGTCAGATATGGCTAGCTACTTGCAAAAAATAATTGAGAATAGCAATAATATAATTTTGGTGGGTGACTTTAATTGTAAAGAGGTGAACTGGGAGGAATGGTACTCGGGAGGCGACGAGGATTCGTGGGGCACTATGTTATTAAATATAATAATGAATAATGTGATGACACAATGGGTCAAAGAAGAGACACGGTTTTGAGGTGAGGACACACCAGCAAGGTTAGATTTACTGTTTACCAAAGAACCCGATGTAATAGAATCATTGGAATATCTCTGTCCTTTGGGAAAAAGTGATCACGTGGTCATTGAGTTCCAGATGTTAATAGGAAACGTCGAGCCAAGAGACGAACTTCATAGACAGGGAAGATACAACTTTGGGAAAGCAAATTTTACAGGATTGAGAAACTTTTTTGAAAATGCGGATTGGAGAAAATTCAGAGAAACAAGAGAGATACAGAGGAAGTGGGATATCTTTCTAGACCTTTATAATTTGGGAGTGAAAAAATTTGTACCAAGAGTAAGAGGGAAAGAAAACAGGAAAAAGGAGTGGTTTAATTTAATGTGTATGATAGCAAAAAAAGAGAGAGATAAGGCGTGGAACAATTGGAGAAAGAGAGGTAATGACAGAACAAAGGAAGAATATAAAAGAACAAGAAATGAATACACAAGAATACATAGAGAAGAAGAAAGGAATTTTGAAAAAGGTATAATTGACAAATGCAAGAATGAACCCAAACTGTTTTATAGATTTGTTAATGGCAAACTGAAACAAAAGGAAAGAATCACCAAACTGAAAGTAGAAGGAGAGGTCTTTAAGGATGCGGCAATGCAAGCAGAAATAATGAACAAACGTTTCCAGTCAGTTTTCACTAAAGAAAAGGAGCTTGTGGAAGGGGAGGGAGTGATTAGAAATGTTCCGGTGATGAAAGATATAAAAGTGGAGGTACAGGAAGTGTATAAATTACTGGAAACTCAAGATGTAAGGAAAGCCCCAGGAATTTCTAATTGGGTACTGAAGGAATGCAGAAAACAACTGGCGGATAAAATTCACAGCTTAATTGTATGCTCACTGGAAGAGGGGAAAGTGCCAAAAGAATGGAAGAGGGCAAATGTGGTACCAATTTACAAGGGAGGAAACAGGGAAGAACCCCTGAATTATAGACCAGTGTCTCTAACCAGCATGGCCGCAAAATTGTGTGAGAGAATCCTGAAAGACAGATGGATAAAATATCTGGAAGAGATGAATATTTTGGCTGAATGCCAATTTGGATTCAGAAGTGGAAGGTCATGTGTTTCAAACTTGTTGAGCTTTTACTCAAGAGCGATTGATGTGGTACAGGAGAGAGATGGTTGGGTGGATTGTGTGTACTTAGACTTAGAGAAGGCCTTTGACAAGGTACCTCATAAGAGACTAATGTGGAAACTAGAATATATAGGAGGACTGAAGGGGAAACTTCTGGAATGGATGAGAGACTTTTTGAGAGACAGACAAATGAGGACAGTAATAAAGGAAAAGATGTCTGGATGGAGGGAAGTAACAAGTGGAGTCTCTCAAGGCTCAGTGTTGACGCCAGTAATGTTCCTGATTTCCGTAAATGATATGGTAGATGGAGTGAACAGTTATGCAAGTCTGTTTGCTGATGATGTAAAGATCTTGAGGAAGATAGAGGTTGAGGAGGATTGTAAAATACTGCAGGAGGATTTGGATAGGATACACAATTGGAGCTGGACGTGGGAAATGAAATTTAATGTAAAGAAATGTAAAATATTGGAAATGGATAAAAGTACCAGGAGACCATCACTGAATTATTTTTTGGGTAATGAATTAATCACAAAAAGGAGAGAAGAGAAAGATTTGGGAGTGCTGGTCCAAGATAGTTTGTCACCAGAAAAGCACATTAACAAGATAGTTGGAGAGACTTATAAACTCTTGACTAACATAAGAGTAGCATTTCATTATATGGATGAGGAAATGATGAAAAAATTGATAGTGGCCATGATCCACCCCAGGTTAGAATATGCAGCGGTAGTGTGGTGCCCACACAAAAAGAAAGATATAAACAAGATTGAGAGAATACAAAGAACAGCAACCAAGATGGTCCCCAGTCTGACAGACCTGTCATACAGAGAGAGGCTGGAAAAACTGGATTTGCCTTTGTTAGAGGAAAGGAGAAAGAGGGGAGACATGATTGCGGTGTTCAGGACCATGGTGGGAGTAGATAAAATTGACAAAGAAGATCTGTTTGTATGGGATAAGAGAGCAACAAGAGCACATGGAATGAAATTGAAAAAGTCAAGCTGCTTGAAGGATATCAAGAAATATAGCTTTCCTTACAGAAGTATAGACTTATGGAATAGCCTGGACAAAGAGATCGTCCAGTCTAAAAACTTAAACGAGTTTAAAGTTAAATTCGACTTACTGAGAAACAGCGATGGAAACCCACTAGAATAGTACATTCCGTGTATATCACAATTAGGTATATTAGGTAAATACTTAAATATTTGGAACGACTTAGACAAAGAGGTGGTGCATGAGAAAAACATTCATGTGTGTAAAGGTAGACTTGATAAATGTGGATATGGAGACAGGACAACACGAGCATTGCTCAATTCCTGTATACTACAAATAGGTAAATACATACACGATTGATGTGGTACAGGAGAGAGATGGTTGGGTGGATTGTGTGTACTTAGAGGAGGCCTTTGACAAGGTACCTCATAAGAGACTAATGTGGAAACTAGAATATATAGGAGGACTAAAGGGGAATCTTCTGGAATGGATGAGAGACTTTTTGAGAGACAGACAAATGAGGACAGTAATAAAGGAAAAGATGTCTGGATGGAGGGAAGTAACACGTGGAGTCCCTCAAGGCTCAGTGTTGGCGCCAGTAATGTTCCTGATTTACGTAAATGATATGGTAGATGGAGTGAACAGTTATGCAAGTCTGTTTGCTGATGATGTAAAGATCTTGAGGAAGAAAGAGGTTGAGGAGGATTGTAAAATACTGCAGGAGGATTTGGATAGGATACACAATTGGAGCCGGACATGGGAAATGAAATTTAATGTAAAGAAATGTAAAATATTGGAAATGGGTAAAAGTACCAGGAGACCATCACTGAATTATTTTTTGGGTAATGAATTAATCACAAAAAGGAGAGAAGAGAAAGATTTGGGAGTGCTGGTCCAAGATAGTTTGTCACCAGAAAAGCACATTAACAAGATAGTTGGAGAGACTTATAAACTCTTGACTAACATAAGAGTAGCATTTCATTATATGGATGAGGAAATGATGAAAAAATTGATAGTGGCCATGATCCGCCCCAGGTTAGAATATGCAGCGGTAGTGTGGTGTCCACACAAAAAGAAAGATATAAACAAGATTGAGAGAATACAAAGAACAGCAACCAAGATGGTCCCTAGTCTGACAGACCTGTCATACAGAGAGAGGCTGGAAAAACTGGATTTGCCTTCGTTAGAGGAAAGGAGAAAGAGGGGAGACATGATTGCGGTGTTCAGGACCATGGTGGGAGTAGATAAAATTGACAAAGAAGATCTGTTTGTATGGGATAAGAGAGCAACAAGAGGACATGGAATGAAATTGAAAAAGTCAAGCTGCTTGAAGGATATCAAGAAATATAGCTTTCCTTACAGAAGTATAGACTTATGGAATAGCCTGGACAAAGAGATCGTCCAGTCTAGAAACTTAAATGAGTTTAAAGTTAAATTCAACTTATTGAGAAACAGCAACGGAAACCCACGAGCATAGTACATTCCGTGTATATCACAATTAGGTATATTAGGTAAATATTTAAATATTTGGAACGACTTAGACAAAGAGGTGGTGCATGAGAAAAACATTCATGTGTGTAAAGGTAGACTTGATAAATGTGGATATGGAGACAGGACAACACGAGCATTGCTCAATTCCTGTATACTACAAATAGGTAAATACAAATAGGTAAATACACACACACACACACAGTGTTAAGCAGGACCCTCCTTGTTGGTTCTACTTGCACGGATACTAACTGTACTAACGGTGCAGACCATGTGAAAGTGGGGATAAACTATCCTACCTCCTGCAGATAAGGTTGGGATAGTTGCTAATACAGTACTTTTCTCAATTCATTGGTTATGATACAGCCACTGCTGCTACATGAAACAGTTCTTGAAGTGAGAGGTAGGAAACCCCAAACAGCAGCAGCAAAATATGTACAAAAGAACTTCTTCATGTCACACTTGAGTACTTTCTTCATTATAGGACAGTAGTCTGATTCAAACAGGGAGATTATGGCTGGGCTTTTATCCTGTGTGCTGGTCTTGGTCATTAACTCTGCTGCTCTCATGCAGTTTTTTAGATATGTGGTGGTCTGGACAAAAGGACTTGCAACGAAAAGAAGGAGCATAATGTGAAGGATGATATTAGATCATATTGAGGCTGCTGTGCTGAAAAAAGAGAGAGAGAGAGAAAAAATGAACATCAAGATGCCAAAAAGCAGATAACTTTGCTAAAGCTTTGTTGAACCAGGCAATGGGTCTGTTCATTCACTGAGAGCACTGAAAGAATTGATTTTACAGTACTTATAATGAAGTCCATGATTTTGGACTTGAATACTTTCCTCTTTATAGGTTAGTTGTCTGATTATGGATAAGCTTTGGTCTGTGTACTAGTGTTGTGCATTAGCGCCACTGCTCTCTCACAGTTTTTTAGACACATGTTGGTCTTTCTTTCCTTCACTCTTTCCTCATCCTTCTGCCTATGAGTGACTTTACACTCCCTCTTCTGTCTTTCTTTCCTTCATTCTTTCCTCTTCCTTCTGCCTGTGGGCGACGCTACACTGAGTGACAAGCCAAATGGTTTCCTGTACACCAGGAAACCATTTCCTACACTGAGTGGCAACCATATAACTAGATTTTGGTGCCTGATGGTTTAGTGGGTATTTTACGGTAGTCCAATCCGAGCTGGTGAAGGTTTATATCCAAGGGGTTGTTGGGGTTTATTGCTCACATAATGCCACTCAGGGATGAGTGGGGCTGGTCAGTCTCATCTTAAATGTCAGGACCAACTTGTTTAGCCCTAGGCTCCTGCACTTCTCATGGGGCAACATAGGATTGGATGTTGATGATGTTGGTCGAGACAAAAGGACTTACAGAGAAAAGAAGGATCCTAATTGTAAGGGAAAGAATAAATAAGAATAAATCATATTGAGGCAGCTGCACTGAAGAAAACTATGAACAGAAGAAAAAATGAATGTTGAGGCTGAAAAACAAACATTCCTGCTATGGCTATTCTGATCCAGGTAATGGATCCATTTTTTTCACTGTTGGCATAGAAAGAATTGATATTGCTTATAAAGAAGTCTGTGATTTTGACATTGGAATAAAGTATGGAAATAACCAAGTTCTGTAAAGTTTTCATCATGTGGAAGTCCCGAGTTATTCCCGCAACATGCCAGTTGAAACCAGGCATTGTAGCATTGAAAGATTTACTGTTGGTCCAAGAAAAGTGAACACCTTGAAAACCTGGCAGATCAAACTGTGGCAAGAACTTTGGTGTGGTTTAAGTATACAGTCATCTCACTATTTACATGGTGTTAGGGAACACAAGCCTATGAATCACAAATATCTGCTTACTGTAAATGAAAATAAGGCCCAAAACTTGTAAATTAACTGTGTGATTGCCAAAAAAAAAAAACTTTCTGGTGATGAAATAGATCACCAGATGTTAGAATTTGATTGTTTAAAGAGTATATTCAGATGATGTAAAATATAGACTGTTAACCCCAAAAGCTTGGGAAAGGAATAATGTTTTCTTTCTCAAGAAAGTGGATAGAATCAACACCTGAAACCTTTAGCCCATGGTGGTATACTGTACGTCACAGTGATCATGAACTTGTACTAATCTCATTCAGATATTTACCTGGCAATTTTAGTACAATTATCACTAAATAATGTTGACAAAGTTATCACCAATTTATATGATTTTAATTTACTAATTTTTCATTTATTTGATACACTGCATTGTATCATTGTCCTCAAGTATACCGATTACAATATGGCCGGACAGTACTTACAGTAAAATGTACTGTTAGTCACTCCTTTGAATATTGGTGAGTAACTGAGAGATGAGTGGGGGTAAAGGCAACTAAAAGAGAGCCTCAGGCAGGTTTTAAGTGCTCCGGCTAATCAAACCTATTTCAGTTTTTGACACCAAAATTGCCGCAGTAAATACACGGTACCTAGGGCTTGCACCTTGGTTTTAGCTGCAGTAAATTAATGGTACAGTACTCGGCAAGGGTGTTATATTTTGGAAAAATGGCGAAAGCAAAACTGAAAACGGTGAGGGATGACTATGTATCCCAGCTCTTGGGTTAATGATACAATACTTGATAGATATGCTCCATATTAGTGGAAATATGTATGTTGCAGGTTTTGGATTAATAATGCAGCACTGTGTAGATGGTCTCTATTTATTGAAATGGTTTAAATAGAGTACAGGTGTTTTACATTTCTTGTTCTTATCTTCCTTTATGCTTTTTCTCAGCACTATGAACAGGATGCTGATGGTCTGTGTACCCAGTTAAAGAGATCTGTGCCCAAACAAGGTCGACGGGAGGATGCAGTAGATGCTGTGAAGCTTTTCAAGGATGCTGGGTGGTCCATCAACAGACAAGAATTAACTGTTAGTACTGCATGGTACTAGTATGTGGTATACACGTCTAATAATACGTACTCATTTATTGTTAGTATACATTATCAGCATTATTGGCATAATGTTCCAGTTCCCATGATGTGAGTTGAGTTACATTTTGACATCAGCAAAAGGAATAGGTTAGCAGGATAGTAATAACAACACATATAGTAGACTCTTGCTATAAGAGACTAATTGGGGGAAGCCTGATCTGATAAAGCCCATAGTCAGTTATGTCCGATGGTACCCCCCTGAAGTGGGATTTCAAGCACATATGAAAGTACAGTAAATAAGTACAATAACATAGTCTGGTACTAAAAATGAAAAGTATACCCATTTTACACTAACTTGGCTCATAATTTCACCCTTTTGCAACTCATTTCATATCCTTGTCATAGCAGTTCTTCAGACTAGTATAGTATTGCTGTAGTCTGTAATTTCAGTTTGGCAATCATGATGGGGAAAGGGCAGTTTCAGGCCAGATTGGAGTACAAAGGCTAGGAAACACAAGTATTGCATCTCATGTAATGGACAGTGTTCATTGTAGCAACAGAAGTTTGGTGTCTTCATAGTGTCCATTAAATCCATTATCTTCTATACCGAGGTCTGTTATAGCGAATGTCTGTTGTATTTTATTCATATATATTTTTAGCTTTGTTTATCAGATGACTGATGGTCTGCTGGTAGAGCTCTTGGGTTGGAAAGGGCATTGGTTTGTGCAGTATGATTCAAATATTAGAGGTTGCCAGAGGTTTTTCTGTCATGTAAAGCACAACCAGGCACATCCCCAATGACTCTTAATGTTCCTAAGTACATTAGCGTAGCCTCAGGTCCCTTTGATCCAAAGGAGTTAACATGGGATTAATGTTATCAGGCTGGATCAGAATTTCATCATATTTTAGTTCCCATGGCACTGGTAAAGTTATACTCTGAAATCAAAAAAAGGAATCAGTTAATGTGATAAAAAAAAAAAAAATTAATACTAACACCATGGTGTTTAATATATACCAGTATATGTACAGTATCTCTCTCTCTCTCTCTCTCTTTCTCTCTAAGTAATCCCTTTACTATCGGGATGCCCACTATCCGGACTTCCCACGTACCGGACATTTTGTGCCCAGGTCTTTGGAACCCAAAAATGTTCAAGAAAACGTTAAAAAAACAAAAAAAATCTGACATTTTTTTCAACAGTACTTTGAAATTGACGCCGACCTGCTGTGTTTACGCTCGCTGCGTGCTTCCCCCATCCCTCCCTAGTTACCACCTAACTACCGTCCTGACTAGACACTCATTCAGTGGATGCTGCACATCCTCGTTTTTGTGAATAATCAGTGAATAAACAGCAATACCTCGCCACTAGACCACATGGGAATTTACAGTGCTCATATTTTAGATTAAAATTGTGTGTTTAGGTTGATTCATAAACTGTTTTTAGACTTTGATTAATATGTTTTAGCCATAGGTGGGGTGAACATTGTCAGTTTGGGGTACAGTTTGCTAAGCTTGATAGCTTCCAGACTTATATTTGACGATATTCAGAATTGATTTGTTGGTTTTTGTGAGTTATTTACAGGTGTTAGGCTTAGGTTAGCTTCCTTTACAGCTGTTAGGCCATTTAGATTGCCTCTAAACCTGTTTTTGGGCTCATCTGGGTTGGTTTTGGACTTGGTTTGGGGGGACACCCAAGGCTGGTAAATGGTCCACATTGAAATAGTTGTTAAAAGTTCCCCAATATATGATACCCCGCCTAACGATGGGGTTTTACCTAACCAATTAGATCGTTAAACTGGGGTATGCCTATATATATATATATATATATATATATGTATAATAAAAATAATAATAATCTGGCCTTTTGTTTCTCAAAAGCGCCAGTTCTTCCTTTTGGGAATTCACTAGTGCTCAACACACATACATTATTTTTACAGTTACAAGAATTGTGACATTTCTTGTATATAATACAAGCTACATCATATATACATGAAAGTGGCAATATTTAAACCCTATAATCATCCGTCATAGTACCTCTCTCCAGGTCATAGCATTTTGAAAAAAGAAAGGCTTTCAGCTGTCTCTTACAGGATTCAACAGTAGAGAGTTGTCTTATGGACAATGGCAATCTGTTATATAATCTAGGGGCTCTATATGCAAAAGAACGATCAGAGAAAGATGACTGGTGAATGGCTCCTGGCTCATCAAGACGCAAGGAATCATCTTCACTGCGTAACATCTCACCCGGGCATGTCGATGGGAGTTTTAACAATTCAGCAAGATACTTCGGTTCACCAAACGTAAGAACCTTGAATGTATTAAGACACAGTTTAAATTCAGTTCTAGCCTTTACTGGTAACCAATGCAACTCAATCAGAAACGGGGTAGTTGAGGTTCTCGGGAGGAGACCAAAGATAAGCCGTGCCGCCTTGTTCAACACAGACTGAACTTCTGTTAGTATATTATTTGGAAGACCAACCCACAGTGAATTACAATAATCAACACGAGACAAGACCACTGCATGGACCAATGTTAAGAGGCACCGTCTATTCAGGAATTTTCTCACTGAGTACAGATTTCTGATATGCAAGTTACACCCTCTTACAACCTGATTAATATGTTCTTTGTAATTTAACTTAGAATTAAAATAAACACCCAGATTTCAAACAGAACTGACTGGATGCAGCTGTGACACGCCAATGTTCAAAGCCAGGGCATTGTCAGTGTCATCACCCCTTCTGTTTCCTCTGATGATGATGATCTCAGTTTTACCATCATTCAGCATAAGTTTCCTCTTAGCCATCCAAATCTTAATATCAGACATTAGAGATTCAAACTTTGTCTTAGTATCGTTGATATCTGACATCTTAACATAGAGCTGGGTGTCATCAGCATAAAAATGATAGAACACATCATGAGCATCAAGTAGAGACGATAAACTACTTGTGTAGATAGTAAATAGAATTGGACCCAAAACTGATCCTTGAGGGACTCCAAATAGAAGAGGAGCAGAATCAGAGCTATCATGATCAACAACCACTCTCTGAGATCTGTCCGACAGATACAACTTAGGGAGCAAAAGGGCAATATCACGAATGCCATAAAAATACAGATCATCCAACAATAGTTTATGATCTACTGTATCAAAAGCTGCAGACAGATCCAACAGACCTAGGAGAGAGGACATCCCACTACAAGTGTTTGCCACCAAGTCACTGAATCCTTGTTAGTGCAGTTTCAGTTGAATGGTATTTTCTGTATGCTGATTGAACAACAGGAACAACTTTGTTGTGTTCCAGCAGTGGTAAGAGTTGATCGAGTATGGCCCGCTCAATAATCTTGGATAAAAAAGACAGGTTAGAGAAGGGACGATAATTTGTCATGCTCTCGACATCAAGGCCAGGTTTCTTAATTAGGGGCCTAAGCAAAGCACGTTTCTCAGACTGCACAAAATTGCTTTCTAAGAAGCATCTATTTATTATGTTGCAGATAAAGTCTGCAGCATGCTCATACACATAAGGCAGTTGTGACATGTTACACGGATTGAGTGAGCAAATGTTTTATTAAGTTCTCTGATGTAACATTTGACTTTGTTTACATCCAGCGGATGAAATGTTGAAAGCATATGATCCCCGGTGCACTGTGGCTGGAAGTCAACTGAGTACGCTTCACTAGGAGAACTGCTGTCTAAATCACTTCTTATGTGAGATATCTTACTTGTAAAAAATGAAGCAAAATCAGAAGCCAGTTGGGCATCAGATACAGAAGTTGGTTTAACAATTACATTCCTCCGACCAACCAAATTGTTCATAACTGCAGACAGTTTTTTTTTATCACCACCACATGAATCAACTTTATTTTGATAATACCTAGCCTTTTGGGCTTTTACAGTGTGAACGACTGCTCTTCTCGCAGAAACATAACGCTAATGAGTTACTTCGGTCCGCTGCAAGCGCCACTCACGTTCTGCCCTTCTACGTTGTTTACGCAAAGAATTAATGGATGGACCATACCACGGAGAATTATCACGTACAATGATTGTTTTTACTACCTCATGACAATAATGGTCAAAAATTGACTTGAGCTCGTTGTTGTAAATATCAACCAATTCATCAGAAGAAAGACTTGAAGAATCGATGGAGTTTAAACGTTGATCAATTTCAAAACACATCAGCTGGCGGTCAACATTGTTGTAATTTCTGAACCTGATGACCTTTTTATATGAAGGGGATTTCGGGACATCAAAACTAAGAGTGATCAGAGCATGATCAGAGATGAGGGGGTCAAATGAGTCAACCTCCACATCTGATATGCGCCTGCAACCAACAGGGGACAAGATCAAGTCAAGAACATGTCCTGAGACATGAGTTGGATTACTCACATGATTGAAAAAATTGTTCTGGGTGATCAACTCAAGGAATTCTGAAGAAAATGGTTTTGACTGTGGACTGTCAACCCAATAATTGAAATCACCACAAACAAGAAGTCCTCCAGGTTTAAGAGAAAACCCTTCAAGAAACTGCCCAAACTCCTCCATAAAACCTCGATCTCTGCCCGGATGACCTGGTCGATAGACAGTTGCAATTCTAATGGTATTCTGATGGAAATTTATTAATACTTCCATAAACTCAAATGAAGATGGGGTCAGGTCTGAGTCAATGAGAGAAACGTTTGCAAGTGCAGCCGAGTAGATGAGTGCCACACCTCCTCCCGGATAGTCAGCAGCAGGCCTGGGAATACTGATAATAGAATGTGTCTTAGGCAAAGCATTACAAATAATATCGATATCAGACTCATACAACCAGGTTTCAGTCAAGCACAAAATGTCAAGCTCGTGCTGATTTAGGGGGTCATTAATATAGTCTTTCTTATTACGGATAGAACGAATATAAAGACCCATCCTTAACTGGTTCAAGAGGGACGTAGTCAGTTTTTTGAATGGTCAAAATTGGTGTTTTCAATCTATTCCTATGAGAAATCATAATTGGATATTCTCTACTTGATGCAAAATGGGCAACCGACTGTGACTTTGAATTAGCATCTTGATGTCTTAAAGAGGAGCAGTTGATGCATTTGGGAGAATTTCTGTTACTACAGTCCTTAGATTTATGGGCTCCAGCACAAAAGACACATTTAGGTTCATCACTTTTCCTAGAACATCTCTCAAATGTATGACCAAAGCCTTGACAGTGATGACACTGTGTAACCCAGAATCTATCGAAAGCACGGCATCTTGTAAGATCCACATAGATGTAATTGCCCTGTTCTACAATGGAGGATCTCACCTCTGGCGACATCTTCAAGACAGCAGTTTTGGTGTCATTCCTTGTCCTTGTGAAGAGAAGGTTGAGGGTACAACCTCGATCAACAAGCATCTTAATTTTATTGTTTTTTCTCAGAATATTTGGGATGATGTCAGAGTCATCAAAGGAAGAGGAAAGGCCTGTCACGGTCATTTTAGGCAACATTTTCTTTGGCTTTGATATGCAAAAAGTGCCCTCAGAGCCAAAATGATCAGTCAGCACCCCAGTTGCTTCACCCTTGGCCTCAGCTGATGGAAACTTCATTACCAGCCCACCAGCCTTGGTTTTAAGGCAGCTGTCAACCGGTACTGAGTTAAGTACACCTCTGATGTCTTCTGGTCCCATCTGATTTGTCAGGGCACCAGTGCCACTCTCTGGTTTCACAATCAGTACATGCTGACTGTGAATGTCTTTTTTCTGGCCACGAGCACTGATCTCAATCATGCCCCCAGGCAGATCCTTCCCTCTCCCCAGGAGAGACCTGCGAACAGCATCTGCAAATGACTTGGCCTGATCTTGCGTGACCGCCATGGGTGATGAGACCGTGGTCTCTAGTGCCTCCGGTCTATTTCATATGTCTCTGATTGCGTGAAAGATCGGCCCAATAACTTTATCTTCAAACTCCTTCTTGGTACTACTTCCTCCACCAGCCAAAACCTCATCTGCTGGTACAACACACTGGCTACACAGCCAGCGAAAGCCCAGCTGGTAGCTCTTCTTCATGAATGGATAGTCGCCTGCATCCAAATTTTTACAAGTTATATGAATCCACTCGCTGCAGTAGGTGCACTTCAGTGCTTGTGCACTTTTTGCTACAGACCTACTGCAGCGAGGGCACTGGTGTTGTTTACTCATGATAAGGGAGAACAAAAAACAAAACAAAATGACAACAACAGCAAAACATATATACAATACTACCCGGGATAAACCCGGGCAGCGCTGCCCCTGTTTGTGTCACCCTAATTTAGGAGAAAAAAAGGAAACCGAAAGAAAAAAAAAACAAAAAAAAAAACAGGGTGTCTGCGAGGTCACCACGAGCAGGTGGGGTACAACTTGACTACCCTTCTAGGAAAGGTAACCCAAACCGAGGTGCAGCAAAAGTGGTGAGATGGTATTGAAACTTTTCCCAATTTGAGCTTTATAGCAGCAGCCAATACGTCACTTAGGCAAGACCTCATTGGTTACGATACTAACACTGCGCATATATATATATATATATATATATATATATATATATATATATATATATATATTATGTATATATATGTATATATACAGTGTATATGTATATATATATTATATATAATATATATTATATATATACAGTATATATTTATATACAGGGTATATATAAACCATTTACTATGCGGGTGGTAACCATATAACCAAATTTTGGCACCTGGTGATTTAGTGGGTAGTTATTGTGCTCCAATCGGATTGAGCCGGTGAAGGTTTATGTCCAAGGGATAGTTGGAGTTTATTGCTCACATAATGCCACCCAGGGATGAGTGAGGCTGGTCACTCTCATATTAAATGTCGGGACCAACTGCCTAGCCCCAGTCTCCTACATTCCTCATGGGGCAACGTAAGATTGGATGATGGATGGATGGATATAGCGAAGTTAGCAGGGGAATGAAAGATAAAATGGTAGATTACTAGTGGAGAAGGGAGAATAAGTGAGCAGATGGAGAGAACACTTTAAGGAATTGTTGAACAAAGAGGATGGAAGGAATGCGAGTATAAGTGGCTGGGGAATGGCTGGGAGAAGGAGGGAGGTGAGAAGACAGGAAGAAATCAGTAGGATAGAAGTTGTGGAAGCAATGAAGAAAGTCAAATTGGGGAAAGCCCCAGGACTTGATGGAGTGTGTGGTGAAATGCTGAAGCATGGGGGAGAGATAGTAGTAGAATGGATGTGGAAGATGTGCAGATTGGCCTGGGAGGAAGGTAGAGTCCCTGAGGATTGGAAGTCAGGTATAATTATTCCCTTGTACAAAGAGAAAGGGGAAAAAGAAGTGTGTGGTAATCATAGGGGCATTTGTCTTCTTAGTATAATAGGAAAAGTGTATGGTAGGATACTTACTGACAGAGTTAGAGAAAGGACAGAGGTATTAGTTGGAGAAGAACAGGGAGGCTTTAGGAAGGGGAGAGGTTGTGTAGATCAGATATTCATTCGTAGATCTTTAATGGAAAAGTTTCTAGAGAAGGGAAAGAAGTTGTATGCGGCTTTTATGGATTTGGGGAAAGCACATGACTGGGTGGATATACGAGGATTGTGGGAAGTATTAAGAATATATGGAGTAGATGGGAAGTTGTTGAATGCTTTGAAAAGTATGTATAATAGTGCTAAGGCTGCAGTGCATGTGGATGGTGAACTGAGTGAAATTTTCTCTTTGAAGGTTGGGTTGAAACAGAGATGTGTCATGTCTCCATGGTTGTTCAATGTGTACATGGATGGGGTAATAAAAGAGGTACAAGGTAGGGCAGTAGATGTTGCAATGGCCCTGGTGAGAGAGGGTAGTGTTTGGAAACTCCCTGTACTGTTGTTTGCAGATGATACTGTGTTGTTGAGTGAAGATGAAGGTGGATGAGTTTGGGAGAGTGTGTAAGAAATGGAATCTAAAGGTGAATGCAGGGAAGAGTAAAGTGATGGTCGTTGAGAGAGGTGAAGTCGGTGAATGTACAGTGAGGTTGGATGGTGAGGAAATGGAAAGTGTGAGTACGTTTAAGTACTTGGGTAGTGTGATGAGTAAGGATGGAAGTTTGGAGAGTGAAGTGCTTGAAAGGGTACAACAAGGAAGAAAGGTTGCTGGTTCCTTGCAAGCAGTGATAAGAAACAGGGAAGTGAGCATCGATGTGAAAAAGTTACTACATGACAGTATTGTGATACCAACCCTAACATATGGAAGTGAAGCTTGGACGTTGTTGGAAGGACACAAGTCAAGAGTGAGAGCAGTGGAAATGAGTTATTTAAGAGGAGCCTGTGGAGTCACATGGAGAGACGGGCTGACAAATGAGGATAAAAAGGAGCGTTGTGGTGTGGATGTGGATGTGGATGTGATAGGAAGCATTAGGAGGAACACACTGAGGTTGTTTGGCCATGTGGAGAGCATGGAGAGTGAGAGACTGATTAGGAGAGTGTATGTGAGTGAGGTGGAGGGTGGGAGAGGGAGGGGGAGGCTGAGGATGAGATGGACGGATGGGGTGGAGAGGTATATGAGAGAGGGGGATGTGGGTTGGGAGCAGGGCAGTGAAATGGCGGGGGATAGGGAGAAGTGGAGGCGATTTGTTTGTGCCACCCCGTACGGGATTGAGGCATCTGGCAATAGATAGACAGATAGATAGATATACCTGTATATATATATATATATATATATATATATATATATATATATATATATATATATATATATATATATATATATATATATATATATATATATATATATATATATATATATATATATATATATATATATATATATATATATATTTATATAAATATATATATATATATATATATATATATATATATATATACTGTATATATATATATATATATATATATATATATATATATATATATATATATATATATATATATATATATATATATATATATATATATATATATATATATATATATATATATATATATATATATATATATATATATATATATATATATATATATATATGTATATATATATATATATATATATATATATATATATATATATATATATATATATATATATATATATATATATATATATATATATATATATATATATATATATATATATATATATATATATATATATATATATATATATATATATATATATATATATATATATATATATATATATATATATATATATATATATATATATATATATATATATATATATATATATATGTATATATATATATATATATATATATATATATATATATATATATATATTATATATACTGTATATATATTGTATATATATATATATATATATATAAATATTGTATATATATATATATATATATATACAGTGTGTAACGCGACGTATGACAAAAACTTACACCAATGATCTATCATGAAATTTTGAGTATATTTTGTTCTATAACATATACTCTCTGCGACCCCAGTTCAGTACCCAGCATTCGGCTTTTAAGTGTTAAAGTTTGGTGGGTAGCATGCGCCATTGGGTGGGAGCTTCGCAGTGCGACGGGAGACGAGTATTATTAGCTCATACTGTACTGTACATAAAAATACCATTTCCTGTCAGTACAAACGAGTTTTAAGGAGAAACTTTACGTAGTCTATTGATTCTTTAACATCGTCATGCATTTCTGCAATTCTTTTGCACAAATCGACTGTAAATTAAGGATGAAATTCAAATTTTACGGCTTGTGAGGGAGCAGGGAGGGAGGAGAGGGGCTGATGTGTTGATGCCAGTTATGTAATGTGTGGTTTGTAAGATATTGCCAGCATCATTATTATAACACCCACAGCTCATTCAGTGGAAAGGCATTAGTCTAGGTAGTGACTAGCATCACCCTAAGTCAGAAGTAACATTATTATTCATTACAATTTTTCTGCTGCAAGTGAACGTGGCACCAATGCTTTCATATGATGTTGACGTGAGAAAAGTGACACAGGATTGCCAATGTAACGACCATGCAACTAGACCTATTTTTTGCTTCTACAGTACCTAGCGCCACTACTTAACATCTGACAACATGGTATCTACCTACGTTTTGGATATTTTTTGCCATTTTTAGGTGATATATTAGAGATTTAATCGTATTTTCTTGCGATGTTTTGCAGTGTTTACTATCTAGCGACATTCTAGCAAGTTTTCATGACAAAACTAGCGAGACTGATGATCAGGACTTGGCAGCCCTGCGTCCACTGTCATTTGAAAGGGAAAATTTGCAGGTGAGGCACGCAGTTCAAATACTGTTCTCCGCGTTCATCTGTTCACTGGGTTCATGAAACAGCATGCCACGTACGTACGGCAATCAAGAATATGCAGATATCGTTTATTTTTACGGATTCTGCGATGGTAATGCCAGTGTTGCAGAGAGGAATACAGGTGGAGATACCCAGTGGCGCCACGTTTACTTGCAGCAGAAAAAATGTAATAAATAGTAGTCTTCCTGACTTAAAGTGAGGCTAATCTCCCATTACAATAACGTTTTTCCACTGAATGAGCTGTGGGTGTTACGAAAATGCTGCTAGCAATATCCTACAAACCACACATTACATAACTGGCAACAACAACCAGCCCCTCTCCTCCCTCCCTGCTCCCTCACAAGCCATAAAATTTGAATTTCATCCTTAATTTACAGTCGATTTGTGCAAAAGAATTGCAGAAATGCATGACGATGTTAAAGAATCAATAGACTACGTAAAGTTTCTCCTTAAAACTCGTTTGTACTGACAGGAAATGGTATTTTTATGTACAGTACAGTATGAGCTAATAATACTCGTGCTCCTGGTCGCCTGCGAAGCTCCCCACCCAATGGCGCATGCTACCCACCAAACTTTAACACTTAAAAGCCGAATGCTGGGTACTGAACTGGGGTGCATGAGAGTATATGTTATAGAACAAAATATACTCAAAATTTCATGATAGATCATTGGTAAGTTTTTGTCATACGTCATACACCCTGTATATATATATATATATATATATATATATATATATATATATATATATATATTATATATATATTATATATATATTATATATATATCTATAAATATTGTATATATATATATATAAATATATATATATATATATATATATATATATATATATATATATATATATATATATATATATGTATATATATATATATATATATATATATATATATATATATATTATATATATATATATATATATATATATATATATATATAAATATTATATATATATATATATATATATATATAAATATATAAATATTATATATATATATATAAATATATAAATATATATGTATATATATATATATATATATATATATATATATATATATATATATATATATCGTTCGTTTATAAAGGCTCCAATATGCTTGCATGTGTCGGCCTTGGTCACCTAATGGCGGCTTTCTCGGTCTACCCCTCATAACCCCACCCCCAATATTAACACTTCTCACCTTCCTCACCCAGTTATCATCCCCCATCCTCTCCACATGTCCAAACCATCTCAATCTACCTCTCCTCATCACAACACCAATACACTCCAGTCTCATCCTACCTCTCATCTCTTCCATTGTAAACCCAGCCCCCCAAGGCCTTGGACGCAGGGACGCACTGCACATCCACCTAATCATTGTCATTTCTGTACATCTGAGCCGGCGAATATTTTCCTGCTTCACTGCCCAGGTCTCACTACCATACAGCATTACACTCCTAACACATGCTGCATACAAAAACCCCTTAGCACGTAGGGAGAGTCCTCTCGATGTCAGCTTCCTGAACTTCTTCCAACCACTTCTCACCCTAGCCACAGAGCTAGCTCCAGCCCCACCTCCAGCACACAGCATGTCTCCCAAATAACAAAACTCTTCCACATACTCAAGAGATTCACCAGCAAGTTCAATCCTTTCACGTCTGACAATCTCCACCTGCTCACCCCAACACGCTGTACACATAAAATCAGCATTATCTCGCAGTCTGCCTCTGATACCACTACATCTCTTATGCACCTATTTATCACACACACTGCACAAGATGGAATTACTTCCCACGCCCGTATGGCAAACTGCACATGGCCACTCTCCCTCGTCTTTGACAGTACCACCACCAACCCTAGATATCATCACTTTTGTTTTATGTGCGTTTACCTTTAAACCCTTGTGCCCCATACCATCTCTCCACTTCCTAAACCTTTCCTCCGCCTTCCTTTCGTTCTCTGCAATCAACACGAAATCATCAGCATACAACAACTCCCACGGGAGTCCGTTTCTAAAGTCACGTGAAAGGGCTTCAAGTACCATGATAAACAACATGGGACTCAAGACTGACCCCTGATGCACACCAACATTCATGGAAAACTCATCACTCAAGTCTCCATTCACTCTTACCTGGGTGTGAGCACCCACATACATAGCTATAACCACCCTAACCAGCCACTCCTCCAAGCCAAGCTTTCTCATCGCCCACTTCACCACCTCTCTAGGGACTTTGTCAAAGGCCTTTTCTAGATTAACAAAAACAAAATAAAGATCCCTTCTCCTACCAATATATTTTTCCTGAAGCTGTCGAACAGTGAATATAGCATTAGTGGTCCCCCTGCCTGGCATAAACCCAAAATGCATCTCATCAATATTCACTCTTTCTGTAATCATACCTTCTAAAACTCTCTCCATTACCTTCATTATCTGATCTAAAAGCTTTATACCTCTATAATTTCCTCTTTCCAGGGCATCACCCTTCCCTTTATACACATTTACAGTTACAGTACACTCTTCAGCCAATCATCTGGGACAGCGCACTCATAAATAATCCTGTTTATCAGGTCAGTGACTAAACTCACCCCTATATCGCCTGAGGCCTTCAGCATTTCGGCAGTCAACCCAGACACACCTGCTGCCTTCCCCACCCTCATCCTGCCTATTGGCTCACTCACAGTAGCAGTATCAATCAAATGCCAAGGGCCAGACACTGGATCTGCTGGCTCCAAACCTTCCCTGTCCCAGTCAAACTCCTCATTCAACAACCGGTTATAATGCTTTCTCCATGCATCTTTAATATCCTCCCTGTTTACCACTACCCTTCCTTCATCATTCTTCACACACTGCTCACCTATAATATCCCGATTATCCCTCTTTACTTTACCTGCCACCCTAAATATCATATTTTTCCTTTCCCCTTGATTTAGGTTATCAAGTAATAGTCTCTGTGACTCAGGCTTTGCCCTGTATACCTCTCTTCTAGCCCTACGCTTGGCAGCCAAATATTCCTCTTTGCTACCACCCTTCTTCCATTCCCGGAAAAGCCTTCTTTTCTCGTTAACTACAGCTTTTACACCCTCATCCCACCACCAAGTTACTTGGTCCTCTTGTCCAACCGCATGTTACATCAGTAACTCTCAAGAAATTGTTCTTGAGGGCTTTGTACTGTTCATTAACGCCTCTGTCTACAGTTCCCTGTTCAGCCACCACTCTCCTCAACTTGCTTTAGGAGGCATCTCTTACTACTTGGTTTTTCAGCTTCCATATTTTCCTTCTAGGTACATAAGTCCTCTTTAAGCACCATATCACAAATCAATAGTTTGTGCTGCTGCACACACTCCTTACTTCCTATAACTTTAACATCCCTCACTAATCTCCTAATCTATCTGACTGCTACTTCCCCCAGACTCATATGTAATTAACCTACTGTCTCTTTTCCTAAAATATGTGTTGCACACAATCATGTCCATTGCCTCCCCAAACTCGAGTATCCTTTCCCCTTCTGCATTCCTTAGACCATACGCACATCCCCCATGCACTCCTTCATAACCTTGTGCTGCTTCACCTACATGACCATTTAAGTCCCCTCCCAAAATCACTATCTCATCATCCCACATACCACCCACTACACGTATTAAATCATCCCAAAACCTAACTTTCTCTGCTTCATCCAATCCTGCCTGTGGTGCATATGCCGATGTAATCGCAGCTACCTTTCTACCCAACAGAATTTTCACTACCAATATCCTATCGCATACTCTCAAAACATTCATAACATATTCCACCCATTTCTCCGTAACCATCACACCAACACCTCCATATCCGTCTGTCCCCCCCCTGCTAAAACAACTTGTAGCAACAGTCCTTCCCAACAATCTTTCTGGCTGATCCACCCCTGTACCTGACTTCCTGCAAACACGCCACATCCACCCACCTCCTACTGAATGCCTCAACGACTTCCCCTGCTCTTCCCCTCAAACTTCTCACATTCCATGAACCCACCCTCATCCCCATGGGTGACTTACTGTCCTCAGGCTTGCTTTGAAACTTATTTTGTTTTGTCATCTTCAGTATTAATAAAGGGGGACAGACATAGCACAGGTCCCACTCACTGCGCAGTCCCAGGTCCAGGCAGTGGATCTGGGACTCCTAGCCCACCAGCTTATCAGTGGCTGTGGTAGTGGCCTCGGGGCACCCTGCCAGGACAGCTGCAGGGACACCCTCCAAGCGCGCCTTGGCACTGCAACTATCCCGCCATTATACACCCACTGATAGGGCAGCCTCCTGGGGCGCTACTCTCAGGTTCGGGCCCCTTTCCATTGGGCGGAAGCGACAGCCTGGGAACCACAATGCCCTGTACCCTCTAGCACAGGCCCGAGCCCCATCTCACCCTGGACCCACGATCTATGCCGGTGGAACCTCTGCCACGCCTCCCCCCCGAAGTCCGCCACTAGGTAGCGGGGGCAAAGTTTTCTGGCCGCATGCCCTTGCTGGCACCAACCCCTGTAACGTAGTGGGATACGTCGTGTGAAATTAAAGTTCATGTGATGTAGTGCATTGATAGTTAGAGGAAATGTTTGGGAGAGTATGCTGGTCTACTCTCCATGTTACTGTCACACTGAAAAGGTCAGCAAAGGGGGATGGTTAGATAGCTAGTGAAACAGGAGCTCCAGCTCTCCCTATCACCAGCATTCCCATTCCCCTCGGGAGTACTACCCTGTTCGGCCTGTGCTATATATACTGTTTATATATATATATATATATATTCACTCTCATCCTAAATGTCGGGACCAACTGCCTAGCCCCGGGCTTCTACGCTCCTCATAGGGCAATGTAGGATTGGATGATGGATGGGTGGATGGATATACAGTACATCCCAACAGTACGCGAGTTCCGAGTACGCGATCCCCCTTGTACGCGAGGACCCCTTTTTTTTTTTTTTTTATTATTAGTACACGAATTGAACTCCTTATCATGGGGCATCATAGGATTGGATGATGGATAGATGGATGGAATTGAACTCCTTGTAAGTGAGACGGGCAACGAAGAGTGGCCCAAATCCAGGGTTACCCCGAATACGCGACACGGCCCCCCCAAGAAGCGATAACAGGTAAAGGTGAGCAGCCATATTCTTGTTGGTTTAGTTAAGTCATATCCTTGTTGATTTACCTAGTAAAGCCATAATCTTGTTGGTTTACTTTATCTTAAGTAATATGTCTTAGTTTCCCTGTATAGTACAATACTTAGGTCTGAAAGGCATCTCAAGGGTTGCCCATGAAGGGGGGTGCCGCCCATACGTTATTTTTCCCATAAGTTGATGTATTCACAGTATGCAAATTCCTAGTACGCGACATCCTCTGCCCCCCATATAGGCACGTACTAGGGGGATGTACTGTATTTATATATATATATATCTATGTATAAATATATATATATATATATATATATATATATATATATATATGTATACTGTATATAATATATATACAGCGCTCGTCAGAAATATCGAGTGCCCGTGGCCGGGAACGCAATACTTATGGCCAAAAAAGAATCATCCATTTTTGGTGGTAAAAATTGAGCCACAAGTTTGCGGCGCTAGCATGACGTCACGGTAGCCTGAGGCCCTCCGACGCGCTGGTTGGTTCCTGCCTCAGTTGCCCACGGGCTGCCTGAGAAAGAGGAACTCCGCCGCGTCTCCCTCTCTTTTTGCGCCCTTTTTTACCGAGTGTCCCGCAGTGTTTTGGCTTTCACCACTTTGTTATGGCACCTACCCATGAACTGTTGAGTGGAATCATATCCCAGATCATTGCTCTAAAGGAGGCAGGCCACCAGATAAAGGAAATTAGTGAATTGGTTGGTGTGGCTTGATCGACAGTGCATCGGTGGTGCACGCGGTTTCGAGTGGAAAACAGTGGTGAAGTTCCCACAAAGAAACTGCGGTCTGGTAGGCCTAGGAAAACTTCCCCAAGGTCTGTTAATGTTTTAAAACATGCAGTGGAGTCTAAACCTCGTGTGAGTGCAAGGAAATAAAGGAGAGCAACCCGGAAGTGTTTGGTGAGGTGTCTGTGAGAACAGTGTCTCGTATGGTCCGTAAACTTGGTTACACAAGTCACATGACTGTGAAAAAGCCTCTTCTGTCTAGCAGCCAGCGACTTTGTAGGCTTGCCTTTCCTAACAAATACCTTAATTGGGGTGAGGAGCAATGGTTGTCAGTGTTGTGGTCTGATGAGGCAATGTTTAGTGTCACCTGTAACAGAGAAGCACGTGTGTACCGACGCAAAGGTAGTGACCCACTTGACCCATGGTATGTAGAAAGCACAGTTAAACATCCTGATTCACTCTTGGTATGGGGTTGTTTCTCAGGGAAGGGTTTGGGGAAGCTTGTTGTACTTCCCAAGAACCTTAGAGTGAATCAGGATGTTTACCTGGAGCTTCTGTGTGATCATTTACCAGACTCCTTCGAGCTAACAGGTGCACGAGTGTTTCAGCAGGACGGTGCACCTGCTCACAAGGACAAATCGGTCACCAATTGGCTTCATGACTGCGAGGTATCATTCATGAAAGACTGGCCAGGATATAGCCCACACCTCAACCCGATTGAAAACCTCTGGTACCTCGTAAAGAAGAGTCTCCAAGGGAAGGACGTGAGCTCTCTGCCTAAGCTGGAAGCCATCATTCGTGACTCCTGGGACAAAATACCCCTCCAGCACCTCAGGAACCTCGCCCTTTCACTTCAAAGACATCTCAGGTCCGTGAAGAAGCGTAAAGGATACCCTACGAAGCACTAAAGGTAAATAAAATGCATTATTTATATGTTTTTTCAGTGTTGAATGGATTGTTTTGTAGGAGGGATGCAGGTCGCTCAATATTTCTGGCGAGCACTGTATATAGTAATCTTTCCAATATCCAACATAATAGATCCAAAGGCATGTTCAGAAAGTGGGCCCATCCGGATAGTGGGCCCCTGCCTCCTGGACTGGTACTATGGACCCTAACCCAGCCTAACTCAGAAAACCACCTACATAACTCCCTACCAGACATGCATAGCACCTATTTAAGGCCCTATTCACACAATTAAGGGAGATAAAAGAGTGAAATAAATGCAAAGGAACCAGAGAATGAGGTTTTACAGGTGAATATGGAAAATACAGTACACTGTTTAACATTATTTTGAGTACTTACAACAAGTCCGTGGCCATGTCGATGAATAACCCACCTCCTCTCAGACTCTTGACAGCAAAAAGGTGCACCTGAAGCACCTACAGTAATCAAGTGTTGCACTGCACTTAGTCATTTCTAATTTCTTAACACTGCGCATTCTTTTAACACTTGCGCTTTACTGTACTTGATTCTCACCATTGTTGGACTCTGCACTTATTTTTTATTTTTTATTTTTTATTTATTTATTTTTTTTTTTTAATGTGTTCAACTCTGGGCATAGGCTTCACCTCCTGCTCTCAAGGCCCAGTAGTCCTCCTACATACCATACACCTCTATTTGCACTCTTATTTCTAATTTCTTAACACAGCGCATTCTTTTTTCACTTGCCCTCTGTTGTACTTTACTGTAACCAGTGTTGCACTCTGCACTTAAGTCTTTGCACTCTGAATTCTAATTTCTTAACACTGCGCATTGTTCTTTACACTGCACAACACTGTAAATTCCCGTGTGGTCTAGTGGCGAGTTTTTGCTGTTTATTCACTGTCAGAGTCCGAGAGTAGGTGTTGCAGGTGGCCTAGGGGAGTGTCGCTGGGACGTGGTGATGGACTACCAACTGCAGACAACTCTGAAGACAGGCGCAAACTCACATCCAGTGGCGACTCCACTGTGGCTGATGTGCTGGGCTGTGGCTCTGAGGTGGAAGGCATGTCTTGGTGAGGCAGCGGTGTGGAGCCAGGGCTGGGCACGGCAGGGGTACCAGCCTGAAAAAACTGTCAATGGTTGATTGACGTAAGGAACGATGATTGTGGTGATTGATGATGTGCTGTCTGAAAACTCGCACTTCCTCCACAAGTCCCAAGGACCCCATCTCCATGTTGCAGTCCGGGTGTTCTAGGTAGTTGAGAATGAACTCGACGTGCTCCCGGAGTGCACTTAGCTTGGGGATGGTTGGAGTAGTGGCACGCTGAGAGGAGTCCGCATCATCGTCGCTGTCCTCGTCGGAATCTTCATGCTGGGTACTTGTACCGGCAGCTGAAGATGCAATATCGATATCAGACATGATCTGATACCCAGGACTACCCTCATCATCATCCAGCCACTCACACACTTCGTCCACATCAACATCATCGCCAGCCGCACGAAGATGTGCATGGAAGTCATCCACCTAGATAATTGTGCACCACATCAACTCCGAGAAGCAGACAAGCCAACCATTATCCAGAGTCTTGACAAAGACTTCCCTCCATGCACTGGCCCAATTGTAGATGGCAGACTTGATGTAGCAGCAGAGGTTCTCCTAAGTCCGCTGGCCTTGCATGTCCCGTCCCTCCCTGCGCTCATCCTCGAGAACAACCATCACCTCGTCCATGAACTTCCGACGGTACAGCCCCTTTGTTGCCATGATCACTCCATGATCCATTGGTTGGATGAGAGCAGTTGTTTTAGGTGGCAGAAACATGCACCTAATGTGGCCATTCTCAGCCACCAACTCCTTGCCGGACGGATGCGCAGGCGCATTGTCCAGAAGAAGGAGGGCCTTTACCTTGTCGCGCGGGATTCCCAGTGTGTTCATCAGGTAATAGATGACTTCCTTGACAAAGTGGCGGTGAAACCAGTCTTTGAAGATCTTGGCTGTGAACCAAGCCTTCAGAGAATGGTACCAAACGACAGGGACATCCATCACCCCATGAAGATACCAAGGCTGCTTTGCATGGCCAACAATAATGGGCTTGAGCCGGTGCATGCAGTTAGCATTGGCACAAGACAAAGCAGATATCCATTGCTTGCAAAGCTTGCTGCAAGGTACACGCTTCTCTGTCTCCTCGGCTAGAGTGTTTGTTGGCATCGAGTGATAGAATAGACCAGTTTCGTCACGTTGTAGACTTGACCGAGAGTAAGGCCCTCCCTGTCGATCAAGTCCTTCACCTTCTGCCGAAACTCCTCTACTCCCTCCTCGTTGGTGTCCAGAGCTTCACCATGGGCCTTACGGTTGGTAAGTCCATGCCGTAACTTGAAAGCGAAGGGCCAACCCTTGGATGTGTTGAAGTCTGGGGTGTCGTGTAACCTTGCAAAACTTCTCGTCTGCAGCCTTCAGCTCCGTACCACGCACCAGCACACCAGCAGCACATTGTTGACAATACCAAATCAGCGTGGAGCAGTCAATTTCTGCAAACCGGGGAGTGAGCATAGCCTTCCTCTCCACGTTGCGTTTGGTCTTCGATGTGAAATCAGCCATGTACTGGGTAAGCTTGTCCTGGGGTCTCTTGATATTAAATAATGTAGAGCGGACCAGGTTGAATTCACAGAGGATGCGCGACCATCTCGCATCCACCTTGTCCAATATCTCCTTCTTCTTCTCCAGAGTCAGAACCACTTGTTTCCTCTTCTCGGGCGGCAAGGCCATCATCATGCACACAAAGAAGAGGCAGGAGAGGTACAGCAGAGCCTGCAGCAGGTAGGGCACCACCACAAAAACAAGCACGTGGACAGCCATGGTGACGAGCGTGCACTCACAATGATGGACAGGTGGGAAATGGGGAGGAGGCAGCGTAGCCCTGCTGGACGTCGGCAGAACTACGTGGCAAAACACAACTGGTCCACGCCGTGCGCCAGTTCAAATTACGGGGAAAAATTATTGGATTTTATTTTTATTTATTTTTAACATTTGGGGGGCAGTTTGAGGGGTTACGAAGTCCCGGGCCTAAAATGTCCAGGTAGTGGGGAGTTTGGATAGTGGGTGTCCGGATACTAGAGGGATTACTTTTATTATATATATATATATATATATATATATATATATATATATATATATATATATATATATATATATATATATATATATATATATATTATATTATATATATATATATATATATATATATATATATATATATATATATATATATATATAGTAAACCCCCCACTATCCGATGTAATAGAGCCATAGGCAGGTCCGGATAGTGGTCCTGTCCGGATATTGAGCCCCAGCTTATGGACTTGTATTTATGGACCCTAACTCTGAAAAACACCTATACAACTCCCTCTGGACATGCATTGCACCTATTTAAGACCCAAATCACACCAATAAGGGACATAAAAGACTGAAATAAATGCAAAAGAACCATAAAATGAGGTTTTAGAGGTGAGTTTATACAATATTAAACATTCTGGGTACTTACAAGTCCCTTGCTCCTGGACTGGTTTGAACCGCCAGTTTGCAGTCCACAGTTAATCCTCTGCACTCTAAATTCTAATTTCTTAACACTGCACAACACTGTAAATTCCTGTGTGTTCTAGTGGCAAGGTATTGCAGTTTATTCACTGTTTATTCACAAAAAACAAGCACCTGTGGCTTGCACTGTTATGAGTATCTGCTCTCCATCGGAGTTAAGCTGTGACTGTTGATGTTGGTGGGGCAACAGTGTTGCCAGATCGCAACAGCCACATTACCAATCTCCTCAACTTTCATTGTCAAATATAACTTTTCATTACCAAATTCGTAAAGCTAGCATATATTCTTCACTAATTATATATACAAGTGGAAATACATGCAATCACTCTCCTTATAACTAACACCATGTTGATTATTTTCACACTATGTAGGGTAGCAGATTAATCAGAGAGAGCAAACAATCCACCATCTCCATCCTGTGTATCCTCATACATGTGAAAAATCCATTTGGTAATGCATTATTCTAATGCATTACCAAACGAATTTTTCATTACCAAATTGGCCCACTCTTGGTAATGAAAAATACCAAATGGCAACCTGACAGGGGAGGGGGGAGGGGGAGGAAGGAAGGGGTGAAGGGACCATGGTGTAACAGCTGTTCAGCGCCAGGCGGGAATTTCAAATTATGGGAGGGAATAAAGTCAGATTTTTTTTGAATTTTTTGCGGTTTTTGGCCCATTTTGGGCATATTGGATCCCAGGAGGATTATGTTCGGTTAGTGGGGATGTTCGGATATTGGGCGTTCGGATATTAGAGGGATTACTATATATATATATATATATATATATATATATACAGTAATCCCGTAAGTTTCACGGATTTTTTTTTTACGGTTTTGCCCTCTCGCGGATTTTCTTAGCATTAATAAGTTCAACAAAAATATCCTTGAATATACGGAAAACAAAAAATTTGAAATTCCCGCCGTTTCCAATTGTAGCGCGGTAAACTCACGCCACCCTCTATCCCTTTCCCGCGGTCCCTCTGCCCTGCATCCCTCAGTCCACGCCTGTCTGCCTCACCTGCTTGGGTGCACTAGTAACCGCGCTGCGATACAAGCCACTTGGCCTCCCACGTTATTTCCACATGGCCCCAGGACGTAAGCCAGCCTCACTGAAGGCTAATAATACAATCAGTAAGAACTCCAAAGTGACAAAACGATCAAGAAAAGTTATGACCTTAGCAGAGAAAATTGTGTTACTGGACAAGCTAAGAAGTGGCATGAGCTACGCCGCATGCGGTCGTGAGTATGGAGTGAACGAATCGACAGTGCGTTACATTAAGAAAAGTGAAAAAGAAATAAGACATGCAGTTGCTAGCTGTGCATCAACATCAGCAAAGGTGTCACAACATGTTCGTGATAATGCTCTGATTAAAATGGAAAAGGCTTTGAACATATGGATTGAAGATTTGAACCGCCGACATATTCCTGTTGACACAAATTCGATCAGAGAAAAGGCCAAGGATTTGTACAATCATTTCAGTGATGGAGAGAGAGATGGGAAGCACACATTTATGGCTAGCAAAGGCTGGTTTGAGAACTTTAAGAAGAGATTCTCACTCCACAATCTCAGGATTACTGGCGAATCAGCCTCTGCTGATCATGTGGCAGCAGAAATGTATCCAGCAGAATTTGAAAAATTAGTGAAGGACAAAGGGTATCTACCGGAACAAGTTTTCAGTGCCGATGAGACTGGGCTGTGGTGGAAAAAAATGCCCAGCAGAACTTTTATATCTCAAGAGGAGAGACAGGCACCTGGATTTAAAGCTCAGAAGGACAGAGTATCGCTGCTATTCTGTGGGAACGCAGCTGGTCATATGATCAAGCCTATGCTGCTATACAGGGCTAAAAAACCATGTGCACTTAAAGGGAAAGACTTAAATCAGCTGCTAGTGTTTTATCGTAGCAACAAGAAAGCGTGGATGACGGCAGTATTGTTCAGTGACTGGTTCCATAACTGTTTTGTTCCCGAGGTTGAAAGATACTTGAAGGCAAAGGGGATAGACTTTAAAGTGCTGCTGGTAATAGATAACTGCCCAGGTCACCCTGAATCAATTAAATTTGCACACCCTAACATCGAGGTAGTTTTTCTACCAAAGAACACCACATCACTCATTCAGCCACTTGATCAGGGCATCATTGCTGTTTTCAAGGCAAAATACGTGGCACGAAGCTTTGCTATGATTAGACAAGGCATAGAAGAAGGAGATAACATCAAAATGTGGTGGAAGAAATTCAACATGGCCAACTGCATCATGTTAATTCAACAGTGCCATGAGGAACTCTCTGCTAGCTGCATCAACTCCTGTTGGAAGAAATTGTGGCCTTCAGTCGTGAATGACTTTGCAGGATTCCCAACTGTTGATGCTGAACTTATAAGAATTAAAAATCTTTCGAGGACTGTCGGAGGTGAAGGGTTTTCTGACCTGCAAGAAAATGAAATTCGGGAGGAACTGCTGGGGAATGCAGGAGAAGAACTGACGACACAAGAATTGGAAGAACTGCTCAATGAAGAAGAGAAAGATGAAAAGGAAGAGGAATCTGGTAGAAATGAGTTACCACAGGCGTGGACACTAGAAAAGCTTGGGGAAATCACTCGCAGTATGAGGCATACTATCTCCCTGCTAATGTCGTATGACCCATCACTGGACAGTGCATTAAAAGTGAAGAATGGGATGGAAGCTGTGTTTGCTCCCTACCATGAAATAATGAAGGAGATGAAACGTGAAAGAGAGCAACTTCCAATTACTATGTTTTTCTCAAAGAAAAACCAACGCAGCCCTGCATCTGCCCTACCATCTACATCCGGCAACTCATCCTCTCCTGCCTCACCACGCATGGATGATTCATGCATGGAGGACGAGTCAGCTGATGATCCCTCTCCTAACTCCCCTGCCTCGTCTGATGTCTCTGAGTGAAACTCTTCTGTAACTAAAGGTATGTAAAATGATAAACAGACATTAACTAAAAATATTACTGTACTTATAGACGTGAATTAAAGTTTTATGTGGTGCACACCTTGAAAAAAAAAAAAAATACGTACAGTACGTGATACTGAGCAAAAAAGTCAGGTAACAAGTGTAATAATTTCAACTTAACTTGTGGTGTAATGATTGAAAAATCATTTTGTCAGATTGTGAGTCTTCGAGTGACGTTGGTGTGGCTGGCAGCAAACAGTAAATAGCTGGCAGTGGTCGGGGGAGGTGCGACTGTGTGAGTTGGGGGACATACGACCATGCGAGTGTTTGCTATCACCAGTTACTGCATCTTTTTATTTTGTACTGTTTTGTGAATAAATGTGTAGATAATTGTGTATTACAGTACGGTGTTTACGTTTTTCCTTTATAATGGAGTATGTACTTTCAATCTTGTAAGAAGGTATTTCGGGATGAGTATGGAGGTTTCGGGACAATTCGCTGTCAAGGCAAATCGCCGTCACAACAAAAACAAGACAATTCGCCTTCATTAATGAGGATAACTATGGACGACGCTAGAATATAATTCAAAGGCGACTACAGCGAGGAAGAAACAAGTTAATTATTGACTAAAGGTGCAACTAATAAATAATATCCAGAGCCTACGCTATTGAACATAGACTTTGCTGGATCCCCCTGAAATATAGTTATTAAAGTATCGATTAATTAATAATAAGTATATTTATAAAAGAATTGATTAATTAATAATAAGAATATTTATAGAATGGCGGGGAATCGTCCATGTTTTGAAAGGGAATTGTCTGACGGCGAATTCTCTCGCAACCAGTATGGACATGGACTGTATGATGGATAGCATGTTGGACACAAGTGCAAGATTCAATTGTTAATAGAGTATTCGCGTATTTGCCATTTCGCGAGGGTTACAAGAACGTAACTACCGCGAAATATGCGGGATTACTGTATATATATATGTATACAGTACCCTCGCGTCCAACACGCGTTAGTCCAGCACGATTCAGGTCCAGCACGGAGAGCAAATAATTAGTATTATTTAATAAGATTTAATTACTGCAACACGAGTGTGTTAGCATAACATGCACAGAGCTCCGAGAAGTGGGCGAAATCCGCAGAGTTCAACTCTAGCACGATCACTTCCGGTCCAACACGGTCATACTGGACATTCCCATGATGATGATAGCCAATGAAAACTTCTGATCAAGCAGCCCTCCCCGCCCGCTATCGTGACGTGATCGTGATGCCGCCCAATTAAAAATGCTTCTGGTGTCACGTGATGTTTTGTTTAAATTTCTCCTGCCACAGCGCCACTCAGTCGCATAATTGCATTGGAAGGTGCTTTTTTCTTGCTGCATTTTCTGCCCTTGTTACTGCATTTTACCCTGCTCACGATGCCTAGGAAGCCTTCTGAGAACCCCAAGAAGCGTCGGCACCTCCCTCAGGCCACCAAGCTAGAAAGCATCGAGAGGAAGAAGAAAGGGGAGAGGAAAGGTGACATTGCCAAGGCCTACGACATGATTGAAGCCAACGTGAGGACCATAATAAAAAACCAAGACAAGATCTTGGCAGCCGAAGGCTATCACACAGCACTTCATACCATGTTTGCCGAGGATACGATGGTAAATCAGAACGGTAATGTGGTAAAATTGCCGACCGATACCACGGGCATTTGGAATTCATCTGGATGGATTCCTGCTGAGGATCTCTGAATGGTCAGGGCAAAACAGTGTGATCTCAAAACCCAGATGACTCGACAGAGAAGGTATCGTACTACAGCATTGAACATTTAGCCTAACACTGAATACATATTAATAATTTAGAATAAATATCAATCATTTTGAAACCCTTCTCATCGGCGTGTGTACCAGTTTATAAACAAAGTTGCTTCTCCTTATTCTTTACCGAGTCAGTGACAGCGATCACTTTCCTCAGTCACGAGACGGGGCTCTGGCAACAGTGTGAGAAGCATGCCATTTGCCGAGGATTACAGAGTGCTAGGACAGGCAGAAGCAGGACCTTCTATGGCTGTGGGCGAAGATAGTGATTGTGAGTGTGATTTCGAAGGATTTATGAGGGAGGTTGAGGAGGAACAACAGCCATTACCCGCTAGTGACGCCAGCAGCCATCCTCCGGGGACCCAGTAGGACTACCTACAGCCTTGGATACCACCTTCCATTCCCAGCAAGCCCACCAACACTGTCCTAAAAGGTTAGTTATCATTCATAGCACAGTACCATTTATTATAATTACAATAGTACCAATATATGTATAGGTATATGGTAGGTATTTAGGGTGACTTTTCCTAGGGTTGCTGACATAATTCATTTTTCCCCATAAGCTCTGTTGTTTGTCCAACACGTTTTTGGTCCAACACGTGACCCATGCATGACAATATTACCATGTTGGATGCGAGGGTTCTGTATATATATATATATATATATATATATGTACCGGTATATATATATATATATACATACAGTAATCCCTCCATTATCTGATGTAATAGAGCCAAAAGCATGTCCGGAAAGTGGGCCTCTGACTGCTGGACTGGTACTTAAGGACCCTAACCCAGCCTAACTTTGAAAGCCACCTAAATAACTCCCTACCGGACATGCATAGCACTTATTTAAACCTATTTAAGACCCTATTCACACCAGTAATGGACATAAAGCATGAAAAAAATGAAAAGGAACCAGAGAATGAGGAATTAGAAGTGAGTATGGAAAATACTTAGGCCTAACAGTGTACAGGGTACTGTATGGAAAATACTTAGGCCTAACAGTGTACAGGGTACTGTACTTACAGCACGTCTGTGGCCACCTCATCTAACTCTCTAAGGCTCTGGTAGTTGTGAAAATGCTCTTGAAGCACGTACTAATCCAGTGTTGTGCTCCACTTAAGTCTTTGCACTGTGAGTTATAATTGTTTAACACTGCACTTTCTTCTTAATTGAACCATGCCAGTTTCAACCGCCACTTTGCACTCCACACTCACTCCACAGTTAATCCTTTGCACTCTAAGTTCTAATTTTTTTAACACTGCACAACACTCTAAATTCCCATGTGGTCTAGTGGCGAGGTATTGCGGTTTATTCACTGTTTACTCATAAAAAACAAGCACGTGCGGCATCGATTACAATAGACGTCTTCCCTGAACGAAGGTTAGGCAGTAACTGGGGACAGGGTTGCCAGATCTTAACTCGGCCACATTAACAAACTCCTCAATTTTCATTATCAAATTCTTAAAGGTAGCATTTATTCTTCATGAATTAAATATACAAATGGGAGGTAGGGTTTTTTTTCAAGAATACTCCCCCAGTATCCCTGCTTGTCGTAAAAGGTGATTAAAAGGGTTGGCGGAGGGTTAGTGCCCCTTCCCGGAAAACAACTAACTAAAAAAACAAACAAGAAGCCTCGGACAAGGACTGACCAAACGTTGACGACCCAGGAACGGACAAAGGACTTGGTAATGTGTACATGGAATGTAAGAGGAGCGAATGATGAAGTGAAAGAGAGAGAGATTGTCCAGGTGCTTGAGGATGCGAAAGTGGATGTATGTGGAATAACTGAAACAAAATGGAGAGGAGAAAGTGTGAGAGAATGGGAGTATGGATGGGGTATATGTGCAGGAGTAGATGAGAATGAGAGGGCAAAGGAAGGAGTGTGTATAGTTGTGAGTAAAAGATGGAAGAAGAGCATAAGACAGTATGGATTACAGTTGGGTCAAAAAGGATTGTGTGGGTAAAGAGTTGAAAGTTGGAATACAAATGTGGGCGATTGTGTGTGTGTATGCGCCAACGCAAGATCGTTCTAGAAGAGTGCGAGAGAAGAGTTCTGGACAAATGTGGAAGTGTGCATGGAAAAGTTTGGAAGGAATGAGAGAGGTGTTTTTGATTGGTGATATGAATGGTAAGAGTTGGTAATGTGAAGGTGGATGGAATAGTTGGTGAGTGGGGTGTGCCTGCTGAGATAGATGAGAATGGGAGTGCGTTAGTGGACATTTGTGCTGGGAGGGTTGGTAATAGCCAATACCCTCTTCAGGCATAAAATGATCCACAGGTATACGTGGCGAGTGATGAGAAGGGTGGGTGGTGAACTAAATGAAAGGAAGGCAATGATTGATTATGTGTGTGTGGATGAAAGGATGCGAAGATGTGTAAAGGATGCAAGAGTGTATAGAGGTTGGGGGGAGGTGGACTTTCTGACCACTACTTGGTGGTGAAAGCCAGAATTAGGATGCAAGTAAGATGGAGGAATAGAAGAAGGGAAAGACGAGAGGAAGGAGTAGTTGCAAGGAGAGGAAGTGGAAAAGGTTAGAAGAGGATGAGAAAAAGGCCAGAGTATAAGAGAGAAGTGGAGGAACGATTGGGCAAATATGAATTGGAGCAGATGGGAGACGTGGAAGGTATTATTGTGTAAGATATTTACAGAAGAAATATGTGCAGCATGTGATGTGGGTGTGTGGAAGGAAGAGAAGGTGGAGGGGTGCAAGGAACAGCGTGGTGGACTGAAAGAGGTGAAACAGGCTGTGGCACAAAAGAAGAAAGCATACAATGAATGGATGAGAAATAGGGACGTGGAAGAAGTTGAGAGGCGGAAGAGAGAGTTATATGTGGAAAGAAAAGTGAAGAGAGAGGTGAAAAGATTAGTAAGAGAGAGTAAGAAGAGAGTGGATAGAGGAATTTGGAAGGAATTTGAGTGTAAAGTGGAGGGACTGTAAGAAAATGTTCTGGAGAGAGGTGAAAAGAGTAAGCACAGGGTGGAAGTGAAGTTAGCAGGGAGTGAAAGATAAAAATGGTAGATTACTAGTGGAGAAGGGAGAAAAAGTGACCAGATGGAGAGAACACTTTAAGGAATTGTTGAACGTAGAGGATGGAAGTAATGCGAGTATAAGTGGCTGTCAGGGAGCCTGGCTGGGAGAAGGAGGGAGGTGAGAAGACAGGGAAGAAATCAGGTAGGATAGAAGTTGTGGAAGCAATGAAGAAAGTTAAATCGGGGAAAAGCCCCAGGGAATTGATGGAGTGTGTGGGTGAAATGCTTTGAAGCATGGGGGGGAAGAGATAGTAGTAGAATGGATGTGGAAGATGTGCAGATTGGCCTGGGAGGAAGGTAGAGAGTCCCGGAGGGATTGGAAGTCAGGTGTAATTATTCCCTTGTACAAAGGAAAAAGAGGAGAAAAGAAGAAGTGTGTGGTAATCATAGGGGCATTTGTCTTCTTAGTATAATAGGAAAAAGTGTATGGTAGGATACTTATAGACAGAGTTAGAGAAAGAACAGAGAAATTAGTTGGAGAGAAGAACAGGAGGCTTTAGGAAGGGGAAGAGGTTGTGTAGATCAGATATTCATTCTTAGATCTTTAGGTGGCAAAAGTTTCTAGAGAAGAGGAAAGAAGTTGTACTGCGGCTTTCATGGGATTTGGAGAAAGCATATGACAGGGTGGATAGACAAGGATTGTGGAAAGTGTTAAGAATATATATGGAGTAGATGGGAAGTTGTTGAATGCTGTACTGAAGAGTATGTACGATGGTGCGAAGGCTGCAGTGCGTGTGGATGGTGAACTAAGTGAATTTTTCTCTTTGAAAGTTGGTTTGAAACAGGGATGTGTCATGTCTCCATGGTTTGTTCAATCTGTACATGGTTGGGGTAATAAAAGAGGTACAAGGTAGGGTAGTGGATGTTGGAGTGGCCCTGGTGAGAGAGGGATAGTGTTTGGAAACTCCCTGTCCTGGTGTTTGCAGATGATACTGTGTTGTTGAGTGAAGACGCAGGGGAGCTGCAAGGCTTGGTGGATGAGTTTGAGAGAGTGTGTAAGAAACGGAGACCTAAAGGTGAATGTAGTGGGAAGAGTAAAGTGATGGTCTTTGAGAGAGGTGAAGCTCAGTGAATGTACAGCGAGGAGTTGGATGGTGAGGAATTGGAAAATGTGAGTACGTTTTTAAGTATTTGGGTAGTGTGATGAGTAAGGATGGTGGTTTGGAGGGTGAAGTGCTTGAAAGGGTACAGCAGGGAAGAAAGGTTGCTGGTTCCTTGAAAGCAGTGATAGAGAAACAGGGGAAGTGAGCATGGAAGTAAAAAAGTTACTACATGACAGTATTGTGATACCAACTCTAACGTACGGAGATTTTAGGCGAAGCTTGGACATTGTTGGAAGGACACAAGTCCAAAAGAGTGAGAGCAGTGGAAATGAGTTATTTAAGAGGGAGCCTGTGGAGTCACGTGGAGAGACAGGCTGACGAATGAGGATATAAAGCGGGGAGCGTTGTGGTGTGGATGTGGATGTGATAGGGAAGCGTTGAGGAACACACTGGGGTGGTTTGGCCATGTGGAGAGGATGGAGGGGTGAAAGACTGACGAAGAGAGTGGATGTGAGTGGGGTGGAGGGTGGAAGAGGGAGGGGAGACCCGAGGATGAGATGGAGGGATGGGGTGGAGAGGTATATGAGAGAGGGGGGTGTGAGTTGGGAGCAAGGCAGTGAAATGGCGGGGGACAGGGCGACTTGGAGGAGATTTGTTTGTGGCCACCCCAAACGGGATTGAGGCGTCTGGCAATAGATAGATAGATAGAAATACATGTAATCACTTTCCTTATAAGTAACAGCATGTTGATTATTTTCACACTGTGTAGGCCAACAGACTAATCAGAGAGAGCAGACAATCCGCATCATCCTGTGTATCCTCATACATGTGAAAAATCCTTTTGGTAATGCATTATTCTGATTCATTACCAAACGAATTTTTCATTATCAAATTGGCCCACATTTGGTAATGAAAAATACCAAATGGCAACCCTAACAGGGGAGGGGGGAGGAAGGGAGGAAGGAAGGGGTGAAGAGGCATTGGTGTAAACAGCTGTTCTCCCCCACGCGGCAATTTCAAATTATGGGAGGGGAAAAATATCGGATTTTGGGGGGATTTTTAATTTTTTTTGGCCATTTTTGGGTTCTGAAGGTCCAGGCCCATAAAGTCTGGTAAGTGGGGTGTCCGGAAAGTGGGCGTGCAGATAGTATAGGGATTACTTATATATATATATACTCTCTCTATATATATACTCTCTCTCTCTCTCGCTCTCTCTCTCTCTCTATACAGTATATATATATATATATATATATATATATATATATATATTGGGTCTGGTTAGTACTTGGATGGGTGACCGCCTGGGAACACCAGATGCTGATGGCATAACGTTCTTCCTACGTGTCAAGTGGGGTTGGTGGAGGATTAGTGCCCCTCCCTGTAAAACAATTAACTCTAAGCCCTTGGCCACCCCATTTGGGATACATGGCGTCTGGCAATGAATGAATGAATATATATATATATATATATATATATACATATATATATATATATATATATATATATATATATATATATATATATATATATATATACACAGTAGGCTCGTACAGTGTGCGAGAGATTGGGCGGTCCACGACCTCGCGCACTGGGAATTCGCGTACTGGGAATACATAATCTTATGGGAATAATTACATATGGACGGTACCCCCTCATACCTGGACATTTTTTGGCCCTTAAGGCCCTATCACACGGCACTTCATACGAAGTTTGCCGAGGATACGATGGTAAATCGGAATGGTAACGTGGTAAAATTGCCGACGATACCACAGGCATTTGGAACCCATCTGGATGGATTCCTGCCGAGGATACGACGGGCAAAACAGTGTGACCAAAACCCAGGCTACTCGACAGAGAATATATCATACTACATTATTAAACATTTAAGCCTAACACTGAATACTTATTAATATTTTATAATAAATATCAATCGTTTTGAAGGCCTTATAAAGAGTTAATATTTCCTACACCGAGGAAACTGGAAACTGTGTCGATGGAAATATCACGTGTTTACAACTGAGGACTCCACTGCAGGTAGAGTAGGCAGACCAGTCACCACCTGAAATCACCACCACAACAACAAGCGTACTGATGGCTTTATATCGATTTCCTGGACAAAGAGGGCAGCTGAATTCGCCCCTTATAGAGAAATTGAGGCAGTTCCGTGTGTGTACCAGTTTGTAAACAAAAAGTTTCTTCTTATTCTTTACCCCGGAGTCAGCGACAGCGATCACACTTTTCCACAGCTCGCGAGGCGGGGCTCTGGCAACAGTGTGAGAAGCATGTCCTTTGCCGAGGATACGAGGAACATGTGTGATAGCGTCCAAGTTTTGTTCCACTTAAATCTTCCTCGGCCATTCCTGATACGAGGTACCGTGTGATAGGGCCTTTAGAGACATAATAAAGGTCATATTTTTTGGACATTGTACTAAAGCTATAGCTACAATAACAAAAATATGGGTAGTCACCTTAACAACAGTAGACAACAGGCCTGATGACCTTAAATAACAGGGGTTCCGAGGCGCTGCAGCACTTACAGCGCCGCACTCCCCACCGCACCTCCCACCGCACCAACACTTCCCTCCACAGACTCCTCTTGAGCACCTTCCCCATGAGCATCAAAGTCACTCACTTTGGCCATAAACCCTTCAAAGTCCAATGCTGACGCTTCTGCGCAGTAGAA